>NC_061113.1:61901700-61986000 GCF_002878395.1 Capsicum annuum | reverse complement strand
ATATATATATATATATATATATATATATATATATATATATATCAGAGGTTGGCGCTAATCCGCGCGGCCATTCAGACCTATAATACAAGAAAATCGAAATATACAATAATTTTAAATAGTTTATTGACTGTATGGAAGAATAATCTTTTATCCAGGCAAAAGGTCTGTCTGAATTCAATACATACTTATGTTGAGCCCTTGTGTCTAACGGTTCTAACCGTGAAAGGAGATGTCCCTTTACAACAACTTTTAACGAGCTTAAGAGTCACGACTTGTTAGACGAAGCCACTAAGGCAAAGCCAACAAAAGCAGTACTGAATTCGATTCTACCACCATTCTGGAACCAAGTCAAGAAACTAAATAAAAATTCCTTTATATTTTGATAGATTTTGAATCTTTCATGACTATTATGCAAGAGAACTTAAATATTCAACATAGATATGAAATGGTCTTAGCCGGATATAGTCACGATCGGAGAGGGAGAGAAAGTCTTAAAAGAACTCAAAATAAAAGATAAAATAAATACCTTACTAGTCGAAATAGTATTAAACGGAGATTGATTATTCACACTTGAGAGAGTTTTACAAGAGAAAATTTTACAAAAGAGTATTCTGCTGTACTCGAGAGCTCTTACCTTCCCTAACAACTGAAGCCCCCCCCCCCCCCCCCCCCCCTCTCTCTCTCTCTATATATATATATAAAACTATGTACAATTAAATGAGTCTCACATCTGAGTTTCTTACACAGTGTTTCTACTGTGTGTGCAGTATATCTACTATGTGTAAACAGTATATCTATTGTTTATATTTTTTTTTTCTTTTATCTTCTTAATGAATTCTTCAGTCTGTTCAATGACATCTTCAGATAGTATCTTATCGAGGGAATGAGCTGAGAGTCTTGAAAATCTTCCTCAGCTATATCATCACTGGTCACACATTTCATTGAAGTGTCTGACTTATCATATTGATTAATAGACTGAAGTAAATTTTCTTAACTTCTTCTAAATATTTATTGATCATTTCCTCTTTATCTTCATCTTGTACGGAGATTTTTCTGACAATGTGTCTGATTAAACTATCCATAATTACATCTTTTTGAGAAGTTGTTGTATATTTTTGGATCTTTTTGTCAATAGAGTTCATGAGTTCCTAACCATATAATTATTTGGTCTTAGGTTCTTTCATCATTAATTTATCCAAGAAATTATTATAAAATATCCGATACAAACAGGAAATCTGTTCTTCTGTAAATCTCAGTTCTAGAGCCTATTTTTGTATCCAAAAAATTGAGAATTTAATAAAGAAGCAGATTTGATCAATTTTGTCTAAATAACAGATATGATCTGTGTGGTATAGCTCGTTTAACATTGACGAAATCGTGGCCTATTTTTTGTATAGCTTAAGGAATGAGTCCGACAATATTCTAATGATTGGAAGTGGTATAATCATCAGTTCAAAAACTAGTTAGAAATTGGGTCTGCGAATATCTTTGCACAAACTTTTATAAACCAATTATTTTTATGTTGTTCATTATTATAATAGAGCACTTTATCAAATGCATGAATATAGTCCCAATAAGTAAAATTTATAAGGGTTTTGTTATGACTGATCTGTTTGACAATAAATTTCGAGAAGTTATAAACATTCTCTTCGGTGTTAGGCCTAAGAAAGTGCTCAAAATCTGCACCGTTTGTGAAAGTGAGAATAGTCTCATAATAAGAACGAATTTTGTATGACTCTCTCGAAAAATATAGTCCATTAATCAAATATTTTTAAAATATTTTTCATGGCTCATTTCTTCCCTGAATCTCAGAGTTTTCAATCAAAAATATCCTTTCTTAGTTTTCTATCTTTTCATAGGACTTGATATCATCATTGTTCTTTTCTTTAGCAATTGAAGCAAATGGATCACTTTGCTTTTGGGAGGCTAAATATGCCTGCAAATGTCTGTATAACGGACTGTCTTCTGAAATATCTTTCAGATGAATTGAAGGAGATGACGAGGATTCTCCTTTCTACGATACTTTAGAATTTGTCAAACTCTTATTTTTTATTTGAATAGATGGAGGATTAGAGGAGGATCCGTATGAAAATCCTTGAGAATATGATCTTCCTGGGGATGATCTACCCCTTGTTCGGCCTCGGCCTCTTTCTCTGGCCCATTGCTATAGAGGATCCAACTACACGAATAATAATCAAGGTTTTTCAGATAAACTGTATTTGGTACAGATCAAACATTTCTTTGACTTCATCATAATCATAGACATAAAATTCAATTTCAACCATATCATGAATAATTTTATCAATTATAAGATTTTGCAAATCTTTGTATAATGGCATTTCCTTCAAGATGGTGTCCAAGGTCTTTTTATTCAAAAAAAAAGTATAAAAATTTATTTTTAACTAAGATATTCATGAGATAAGAAATCAGGGAGAGAATTATCAATTCCCTTTTAATATTGAATCGAAATCAAAAGAGATTAATTGAGCTTGCTACCTTGCAAATATTAATTTCGAAGCATCACGTTTAAAATTCTTGTCAAACATGTACTTGACGGATTGAGCATCAGTTTTTATCAAAAATTTTTGATTGTATAAATTATCTTGAAATTTTAAAACATATTTAATAGTGATTAACATTTCATAAGCCACAGTAGCATATTTCTTCTGGGCTTCAGTCCATTTTTCTAAGTGAAATCTTATCAGGTATTCAGATTTGTTATGGGGATTAACTTGTTTTAGTATTCTACCATAACCAATATTAGATGCATCAATTTCAATGATGTTTTGTCAAGCTGGGTTGGCTAAAGTCAAACAAGGCAGGAATTTAACACCCTGTTTAATTTGTTTAACTAGATTTGTGTGACCATCTTTCTGGGATCTTTATAATCGCTTTTTAGCCTGTCATATAATGGGGCTAAATCGTGTGATAAGGAAGGGAGATATATAATTTAAACTTCCCAAGAATCTCGGCAACTGGGTTCTATTGATAATGACATCAGAAAATTTAGATGCAAAATCAATAGACCTTTGTATGGGAGTAATCTTTTCCTGACAAATATTATGTCCTAAAAATCTAACGTTAGTTTAAAATAGACTCATTTTTTATTTAGATATCACCAAATCATTTTGTATCACAATTTTCTTTAAAATGTCAAGATATTTAATATGTAATTCAAATGTCTTTGAAAACACTAATATATCATCAATATAAATAATGATGAAGTCCATATAAGGATTGAAAATATCATTCATGCTTTTCTGAAATTCAGAAAGGACATTTTTCAATCCAAATGACACGACATTCCATTCATATTGTCCAAATGGAACACTAAAAGCAATTCTATAAGTATACTCTTTAAATATTGAATTTGTCAATATCCAGATTTTAAAACAAACAATACAACTGGCATGAAAGTTACAGATTCAGTGAAGAATTTAGTATTTCTCAATTTCTAGCTGATTAATTTGAATTAAATTTTTCATAAATTTGTTGATCTAATTTTAATGAACTATATCAATATAATATATAAAGTGATCAGAATTACTTGGACCGAAATAGTCCAAATTAAAAAAGGACCATTTTGTAAAATTAAAATGACCGACTGAATATATTTTGAATCCCCTTTGAAATAGAATATTTTTTATGACAATATTTTTCCAAAAGGGACCTATGGTGACCACATTGGTGAAGAATCCGGTGAAACTAAATAAAGAAAACAAAGTCCATCTCATCATTTTTTTTTGTGACATTGTGACATTCTAATGTTAAAAACTTCATTCTTTTATCATGTGCCTCGTTTCTAAAATATTATTTCTCTATGTGAAATTGATGGATAAACTACATAAATGATCTTCATAATAAATGATTTTATTTCTTGATCTCCCATAAGAAAGACCTATAAAACTAGTTTTTCTTTTTTTTATTTACATGACAAATACATATTTGCCTTTCTATATCTCAAATATTTTTAAATAACTCCATACTTATTTATCTGTCAGTTTTTATTTTTTTACTTTTTTATTTTACTTTGCTTTTATTTTTATTTTATTTATTTAGTTTTTTCTCAACCCTTACTTTTTTTTTTTTTGCTTTTCTTCTTTCAACTTCTATTTTTTTTTTTACTTTTTTCTCTTTTTTCATTTGACTTTATTTTTTTCTTTTTTCTCTCTCTCTTTTTTTTTCTTTTAGTTTTTCTCAACTCTTACTTTTTTTTTTTCCTTTTCCCCTCTCAACTTTTATTTTTTTTTCTTTTGTTTGTTTTTTTGTGAATTTTTCTCATCCTTTATTTTTGTTTTGTCTCTTTTTTTCTCAACCTTTATTTTTTTTCCGTTTCTTCTCTCAACTTCTATTTTTCTTTATTTTCTTTTTCTGTTTTTTATTTTTATTTTTAAAAAATATTTTTCTTTTTTCACAACTTTTATTATTTTTTTTTCTTCAATTCCTTCCAAAAAAAAAGTTATGTGCCATGGACAAGAGTTGACACTATCACATTGTATTTTAATTTATAACATGTTTTATAAATTTTGCCTTTAGAGACAAGACATAGGACTTTCAAACAACAATTTACATTTCATGGGCAAGAGTTGACACTGCCACATTGTGTTTTGATTTATAGGATGTTCTATAACTCTTGTCTTAGAGGCCCAACTTATTCCAAGAATTTTGAAATAACAAGTTACGTACATCGGGCAAGATTCAACTCTATCACATTGTATTTTTTACTTATGAAGTGCTTATAACACTTGCCTTAGAGATAATACTTAGTCCAAGGACCATCAAACATCAAGCTTTGTCCCACTAGTAAGAGTTGACACTACCACATAGCGTATTTATTTATGAGATGCTCTATAACTCTTTCATTAGAGGTAAGGCTTAGTCCAAGAGCTTTCAAGCAACAAGTTACGCCTCATGGTCAAGAGTTGACACTACCCCATTGTGTTATGATTTATGAGATGTTCTATAACTCTTGCCTTAGAGGGAAGAATCGATCCAAGGACTTTCAAACAACAAGTTACGCCCCCTGGGTAAGAGCTGACACTATCACCTTATGTTTTGATTTATGAGATATTCTATAACTCTTACCTTAGAGGCAAGACTTAGCTCAAGGACTTTAAACAACAAGTTACGCCCTATAGACAATAGTTGACACTACCACATTATGTCTTGATTTATGAAATATTTTATAAATCAAGGACTTTCAAACAACAAGTTATGTCCCATTAGTAAAAGTTGACACGACCACATTATGTCTTAATTTATGCGATGTTCTAAAACTCTTGCCTTAGAGGCACGAATTAGTCAAAGGACTTTCAACCAACAAGTTACATCCCATGTGTAAGAGTTGACACTACCATATTATGTTTTGATTTATGAGATGTTCTATAGCTCTTACCTTAGAGGTAAGACATAGCCCACAAGTTATTCCCCATGGGCAAGAGTTGACACTACCACATTGTATCTTGATTTATGAGATGCTTTATTAGTCTTTGCTTCTACGACAAGACTTAGCCCAAAAACCTCCCTAAAAAAATTACGCTCAATGGAAAAGTGTTGATACTACCAAATTGTATCTTAATTTATGAAATGTACTATAAATCTTACGTTAGAGGCAAGACTTATCCCAAAAAATTTTCAAACAATAAGTCATGCTCTTAAATTTACTTGGTGTCAAAGAAAAGAAAATTTCTTTGCAGATTATCCAACTTTCTATTTATTAGAAAAATATAATTTAAGTTGAGAAAAAAGAAAAAAGAGAAGAAAAAATAGAGAAAAGAAAAAAGAAAAAAATAGAAAAAAAATAAAGTTTAAGAAAAAATAAAAAAATAAAAAACCAAAACAAATAAAGATTGAGGAAAACAAAAATGAGAGGAAAAAATAAAATCAAAGTTTGAGAAAAAAGAAAAAAATGAAAAATGATAAATATAAAAGAAAAATAAAGGTTGAGACAAATGAATTAAAAAAAGAATAAGAAAGAGAAATGAAAAAATGGATAATGTTTGAGAAAAAATAGAAAAAAGAACAAAAGAAAAATTAAAGTTGAGAAAAATGAATTAAAACAAGAAAAGAAATAAAAAAGAGTAAAAAAAAGAAGAAATAAAAATAGAAGTTGAGAGACATATGAACATAAAAAGTGTAAAAATATTTGAGGTGTAGTGGGATAAAAATTTACTTGTACTATACATAAAAAAGAAGGAAGGCTAATTTTTAAAGACTTTTCTTATGGGGGACAAAAAAATAAAGCCACCCACTATGAAGGCTATACCATGTAATTTCCTAAGAATTGAGCCATTGTCATAGCTTAATAAGTGTGGAAGATAGGACTTTTATTTTTGAGTTAATGAAACTTTTAGAAACGTCCACTCTTTGATAATACAAGACAAGAAGTCACGTGCCAAGCTATTAATATAGCCACGTGAAAGATTTAAAGCAACACTTAATATTGTTGTAATAACAAATTTTTAGTTGAAGAATATTAAATATTAATGATAAACTCTAAATATAAGTCAATGATATTTTTCAACCAAAAGTGTGGGTTAGTAAAATAAGCAGTTGCTTTTAATGATATTTTTCAACCAAAATTAGTTATTGATATTTTTCAACCAAAAACGTGATAGTAAAGTAAGCAGTAATTTTTAATGATATTTTTCAACAAAAAACGTGGGTTAATAAAGTAATCCTCAACTAAAAGGAATATTAATTGTAAACTCTAAATATAATCCTCGACTAAAAATTTTTTTAATGATAAACTCTGAATATTAGTTACCTGATTTGAATTTAAAATAATGTTATCCTAACAGCTTATTATTATCATTATCTGTTACTTATCATTATCATTATATGTTAATGAATTTAAAATAATGTTATCTTAACAACTTATCATTATCTCTGTAATTCAAAAACAAACTGCAACATTAAATTCAAATTGTATTTCAAATTTAGAACCTAAAAATGAAAAACACAATGGTCAGTAAGCAATAACTTTCAACAATATATTAACTTTAAAAAAATACGTAAATATAGTAACTAAAAAAAAAGAAACGTGAGACAATAACAGAAATAAACTTTAACTAAAAAGATATTACAACCAGAAAACAAGTTGAATTTTAACTAAGTGTAAATTTAAAAAATAAACGTGTCACTATCTTTCAGCAATTTAAATTTTTAGTGATTATCTAAATAATCTTTACTAATTATCTCAACTAAGATAGTGACACTTCAAACAGCTAACAATTTAAATATGTTATTCATCTTACAATTCAAAAACTAGAGCATCATTATAAATAGATAAATCGATAATTTCAGTAACATCCCCAAAAAATACAAAGTTGCCAATATCTAGTTAAAAAATATCTACCAAAATTAACTTTATTCATGAGATATCAAATACAAAAATACAATAAAACTTAAAAGTTCGCGTAATACGATTGTGGAATATTTTAGAACATGAAAATCCCGATAAACTGTTATCAGTAGAAATGCCTTTACAAGACGAAAAGGTATATGTAATTTATAGGCTGGAATAGCTCCCATGTGTATGACATGCCTGTTTGAAATAACGAAGACGAGCATCCATTATACCACTAACTGCTTCCAGGAATTCTAACCGTTTCTTTGCTTCAACATTAGAAATAGCAGTTGCCTGAATTTAGGATTCAAAAGGAAAAAAAAATCAACATGCCTTTGCTATTGTGGTAACACTTTTTGAATTAAAGTCAAAAAGATCCCTTGAGATGCTCCAGCACCACATTCACTCACCAAACTGAATTGAGTTTGCTCGAAATTTGATCTTGCATTATGGAGTTCCTGGAAGAGTTAAAATCATGTTAAGAAAGTTTTTTCGCCTTAATTTATTTTAAAATTAGGCATTCATATGTGCAAAAGTTTAGAAAGAGTGACTTCAGAATATTATAGGCAGTATGAATGGCTAGCTGCTATGTCTGTCTATACCTCCTCCAGTACACTGGTAATGTCATATTTTATACCTGTCCTTAGTCATAAAAACTTTTCGCGAGCCTGCAGCATGTAGCATGTACCACGTTAAATTAAATGATGTTAATTGATACAATAGAAAATCTCTAAATATAAACATCTATAACCAAACCTCAACTGTTCTGAGAGAAGCTTAACGTCTCTCTATGGAGATTTTAGTTTTTGAGTCCACTCGCCACCATGGGGTCCTTGAATTCAAATGTCCAAACTTCAGATCAGGTAAACTTGTGGGAGATTTTTTGGTCTTAAGGAACTTAAATGACTTCAACGATCATCCTGTTGTAACATCTTGAGGAGCTCTAAGCTCTAACTATCAGAAAACTTGTGTTAGAGAAACATAAAACACACCTTTAACAGCCAAACAAGGTTGTGCAAGTGAACAACCTTCGTCGAAAAATTATACAGTGTATATAAGTCAAAAACTATGAAACATGAACATATTCATTGTGTTGCACAACCTTGATATCGCACGAGGCCAAACTGTTTCTCTCTTTCCCTATACTCCAAAACACATCTAAAGGTGCTACTCCACGTCTATACTGATTTCCACTGCGAAAAGCATCTCCTGAATTGGATGGACCAATTCTACAGCAGACACTCGTTCGTGTTAGAGGGCTTGAAGCTGCTGCTGCTGGTTCCCATACAAGAAGCATCATTTAACTCTATAAGTACAAAATATTAGATTAATTTTCGCAAAAAGTAGACCTAGAGCCAACTATTTGTTAAAATCCCAATTGATTACTATATGAGAAGGCAGGACTTTTTAACGAACATTCACTTATCGCGGGGAGGGTAGATAAAATAACTACATGTATAGATGGTTATTTGGATGTGGTGATTGGAATACAGGTTTTTAAAAAATTAATTACAATTGATACTCATTAAATATTACTGCAACGGAAGTGAAATTGTGGAACCACAATTGACTAGAACTTTCCAACTCTACTACTATAGGCACATGATTTATTCTAAAAGAACTAAGGAATCCTCTACTGCTATAAAATATCAACCATTTAATTCTAAATAGAAAATTTAACATGGGTATGTACCTCAGAAGGTTTTGACTAAACTCTTCCAGTTCTAAATTATATCTTCAATCTCCCCCTTCTCTTGTGTTATTTTCTTCAACCAAAGTATACAATGGAAAACATACGTATAAGAGGAGAAAGAAAAAATGACAGCTAGGTTTCCAAATTGGTATTTGAGCTGTCTGAATCTTTTTTGGACCGGATTTGGGCCAGGCCAATTTTGGGCCAGGTCTTCTGTAAGTATACTACTTCTTTGTTTTCTATTAATAAAATGAGTCATAAGCCAAACTTTCTATGTATATATATACATAATGTATAGTACAATTAATATATATATATATATATATATATATATATATAGATAGATAGATATAAATTTTAAAATATTCTTTTATTTATGGCCTCTTTCGAATTTGGACAAAGAGTTTTAACATTTTTTATCTTTAAATTTATTTTCATATATAAAAATTTGAATTTTAATAAATTATTCTTTATAATTTTTACTCCTTTCTTCTAAATTTATATGAAATATTTTAAATATGTAAGCATTTTAAATATATAAAAAATTAATATTTATGGTATAAATAGTTATACATATTTGTGTGGCTATAAATCATTTTTTGGGATGAAATTGTCATTTTATATTTATTTACATTTAATACGTAAATGTATTATTCTTTTGGTGACTTACTAAAAAGAAAAGTGATTCATATAAGTTAAAATAAAGATAGTTTAATTTTATATAAAGAAAAACGAAAATTGAATTTCTGAGCATGTTGGATGAAGGTACAATACACGTGGAGATTCATTAAAACAAAAGTATTTCTATTGTCCATCGAGAATAGAAAGATACGAAGAAGATTTATTAGACCATTTGTATAAAGAATGAATCAAAACATATTTGTATATGCACAAATATTGTCATTTTTATTTGTCCTAATATATTTCTCCGTCACATTATCATATCTACTCTCTACTAAGAAAGTTATAAAACCAATTTATATGCATCTAATTATTGTAATTGATTTATTTCTTTCATGATTTTACTTGCAAATATACATTTATATATAAAAAATATTTATTGATTCTATTTGTCATTTAAATTTCTTAAAATCATACAACTAAAATATCGATAAACAACAAGTCAAATGAACAATAAAAGTCAATATTAACAATCGAATAATTTTAGATAGTGAACAATGCAATAAAGAAAATTATAGGTCAGTTTTTTGATAATTATACGATTCATTACTTTTTTGTCATATGATAAAATAATGGGATAGTGTGGAAGAAGAGGTTGAGAGGATTGAAGAGGCCGGGGAAGGTGGGGGAGGGGGGGGGGATGGCGAAGGGAGAGTACATTGTTCAACTAAATTAATTGAACTATGTAATTTTTTGAATTATTTATTACAAATTATATTTAATAATTCTTAATTAATTTAAAATATATTAATGTGTTGTAATGAAAGTTAATTTATTCTTTTAAATTAATAAATATTATTTCTAATGATTTATTTTTTAAAATATTCCGCGCATCGCGCAGTTATATATATTAGTTTTCTTAACAAAGATAATTTGTCAGCTCCTTTGTCTAGCGAAAACTTTCAATTTTTGAGTAAAATAAATTTAAAATGCATACATTTATGATAGCACATGTATTTTCAAAAAGTTAAATGTAATAAATTCTCTTAGTGTAATAGGATAGGAATTATCACGCTGGTGTAGTGACAATTACTGTGATTGTTGACAAGAGGAATAACATTAATTTATTTGGATACAAATTCTTCACAAGAACCGAATTTGTCGTCTGACATTGCAAGACTAGGAAGCAAATTAAAGGAAACTATTTTGAAAGAGTCTGCCAAAGTCAAAGAATTTTGTTTGTTGCTAGAGCTCAAGTGTTTTTCCCCTTTGGTTAAACGCAAATTTAACTGTCCCTTTTAGAGTTGAACTTAAAAACCGATCTTTTTAACTCCAAACTCAGGTTAAATCACTCAAAGCATCTGCTCACAATAATTGCTATTTTCAAGAACTACTTCGTATCTTTATGAATCATGTAATTTTTAATAGCGACAATGCAGTGTTTTAGGTAGGAGTATGGTTGGCAGAACTCTTCAACACGCTTATTCTCCAAAAAAAAAAAACCTAGTTTGGCTAAAGAATCTAATTTTACTTCGACTTTATTTTCTTATTTATTTTGACCTTTAAACGTTCTCCAATTTCCAAAGCTCTTTTCACTGGTGCAAGTGTACCAATTTCCTTAATGTTTATGAATTCCTTGAGGCACAAATTTAATCCATAAACCAAATTGCTGTAGGAATCATTCTTGCACTTGGAATCTGCTTCACAGCTTTTGGCCTATAGTTGTCAATGAACCTAGTTCTTTCAATATTTGCATAACATTCCCGCAGTTATTTCTCACATAACCAATATCTCCAAAGAGCTTGAGTTTTCTATAGTTACTAGTTTAGCCCCATGTGTCTTGCACGTGTAACATTTAATTATTTAAAATTAAATAATTTTATTTATTGGAGAAATTTTTAATGAAGTGTAAAACTTTAAATCACTTTTCAAAGATTCTTCATACTTTAATATAACAATGTAAACATAGACATATTTTTTTAGTGTAACCACATATATATTTTATATCTATTACTTTTGCATTTGTCGTACCTCTTTTTCTTGCTGTCAGAGACTAAGAGAAACTCATCAGTTTGAACCATATTTATGGTATAGTTATTTTTCTTTTTTTTTTGTTTCTATATTTAAAATCTTTCCTTGTTTTTAAAGTCAAATCTTTACAAAATCATTGATTACGTTTTATACGTGTAAATTTATCTACGAAATTTTACGCAACTAAAAAATAAATAATGCATAGATAAAAAAAAAAAATTGATTTTTGGTACATGTTACATAACATAATTCTATAGATTAGACAATAAATTAATAGTGAATAGTGAAAGGTAAGAGCTACAAAATTTTATCTTTTATGCACCCGTTCTTGTTAGCACACTAGTTCATCTTTTTTTGAGTCTCAAAACATTACATAATGATATTCACACGAACTGCATCATTCAGTAAGTCCAAACTGTTGATATATTCTTATAATATGATTTTTCATATATTCTTATAATATGATTTTTCTAACTTCGAACTCCATTTAGCTGTCATTAGAAACAAAAATTAATCACTAAAAATACAAAGAAACTTAACGCTCTTTATACACAAAAAAGACACATAAAGAGTTATAATCAAATGTCCTTTCAAAGAGAACAAGAGCAATAAATATGATAATAGTGCTATATAGTGTTGCATTTAAAATTTGCATAAAAGCTATCAAATACCTTTGTAAGGAGTAAAACTTGCAGCAATCAAAAAAGAATCATCACATATATAATATAAACTTTGATTTTTTTGGGCAAGATAAACCTTTAATTTTTTTTGGCAACTTTATTCGGCGACAATATGTTTGTTTCGTTCAAATTTTTTATCAAAACTCTGTAACTAAAAGAGAAACACAAAAATTTGTTAAAAGAGGACAATACATATTAATTGTTGATTATATATAATTCATATATAATCTTTAAATTCATCAACTAAAATTAATAAAGAAAGACAGAAGGATGATGATAATGAATGTAAAAAGACAACTTGAATTAAAATTAAAATCAATAAAACTAAAAATAAAAAGAAAAATAGAAGTAGAAGAAAGGTTATATTTTTGAAATAAAGTATGATCAAAATATTACTTAAATAGAATTAAAGAATTTTTTTTATATAAGACAAATTCTAATTGATTTAAGAGTATTAAATATTATGATTTGTTACTTAGATAAAATAAGGACTTTAACTAATTTGTTAATGTTTATGTATAAGTAGAATTTTACTTGAAAAATATAGGAAAATACCATTAAATTTGGAATTAAAAAAGTAAAGGAAGTAATTTTTTTTTAAAAAGGTATGTTTTTTCCTTTTTAGATGTGCACGTTTTTGTCTTTTTGATATTATTAGTTTTTTAATATATATTAGTGTTTATGCATAATTAAAATTTTATTTGAGGAATATAGAAAAAGATAATATTAAATCTTCTTAAAATCAAATCTAGTTGATTTAGAATTTTTAAACTATTGAAAAAGTATTAGTATTCATTAATTCTGATGACTTCTAGTAACGAGAGGTTTTACCATAAATATATTTAATTAATTTTCAACTTTTAAATAATCGAAAAAAATAATGAAAAGACGATTTTGTCTAAAGCAGACTTTTAATGAAAGGCAAAAAGTTCAAACGACATTTCTAAGGTCGTTCACACTTTTAATATACTATAGATAGATTATAGATATAGATATAGATTTATCAATAATCAACTAATTTAAGCTCAACTCAACAAATTTCCTCTTTTTGATGATGATTATGTCAAAGCTCAACATAACAACCAACTTAATCAGAAACATTGACTTTGCAAGATTTCAAATATCACATAAAGTCTAGGAACTCACCATTCATTCATCACAACCATATAGATGGATAAGTGTAGATGCCTTAGGTACAAATTCATTGGGTGACTGTAATATCCCCCATTTTCAAATTAGAATTCAAATCGTTATTATTAAGTGTACAAACCAAAACCCAATGATTCTATGTGTATATATGGGTAATAATCAGTTATATAGTGTGAAAATATCCTTTAATATCAATCAAGGTCATAAAGACCTCCCAACTCAAAGACAAATAGAGGATGCTTCCATTGATTAACTTTAAGCGAATATTTCAGCGTGGGTCAACTTTAAATGACCATTACTTCTTGTACATAATGAGTTATGTGTCCTATCTTATATCAAATGAAAGATCTTTGAATCTTATTTTCAACGTATTTGGTTTCACCTTAATTTGATATCAAATCGAAAAATTATACTCGTTTTACTTTAGCATGTCCGTCTGTCAACTAAGTGATGACCTGAGCTGATAAACCGTCAATTATGCGACGACTTATCAGCCAAGCCGTTAGCCCAAACTAGTAACCCATCAAATTGAGATCCTAAGTGACGACCTGAGCTGATAAACCTTCAACTACGTGATGACTTATCAGCCAAGTCATCATTCATGAACAGAAAGGGCCCAAAAACTGATGAAAAGTGACGAGTTGAGGTGATAAGCCATCACCTAAATGATGACTTATCAACCCAAGTCGTCAACTGAAAAATCTCAGTAGTTGTGATTGTTTTCATAAGGGTATTTTGGACTTTTCCTTTACTTTTCATGACCTAAATCGTTAAAAAGCACGTACATGGACATCATAAATCAATTTTGAAAACCTTTAATCCTCTTCATACTTAAGAACAAGATTACAGTTTCTCCTTGAAATCATCTCCTAAGAGTTTCAAGATTTCCATTACGTTCTCTTCAAGATAATCAAGAACTTGAGATTCCTAAGCCAAGAACTTCAAGAAAAGCCTCCAAGAATGTTCTCAAGGCTTCAAAATTCAACTTGTTCCATAGAATCAAACCAAATAAGGTATGTGGGGAATGAACAATGATTTTCTTCCACCCCTGTGCCCAAATCTTAATTTTAAGTTAAAATTTACATAAATTAAAGTTAGGGTTGGTACCCAAATTCTTATTATTTTTAGTTTATGAAATTATCAATCTAATCAAGGCTTTAATTGCAAAAGATTTACCTATATCTATGTTTGAAATCATGAGATTTCTCCATTCTGAGTTATATTCCACTATTTTAATTGAGATTGTTGAAAGCTTTTAAGATGATTATTGAGCATGAAGTTAAATATGATTATTGATGCATTAAATCTTTATATTTTAATTCTTAATTGCAAGTGATGAGTTTAAAAGGAGATTATGATCTCAAGTTTTACTGATAAGTTTTGATAAGTGCCTTCAATAGCAAAAATGGATCTTATGATCCCAAGGGTAAGATTATGTAATTCACATTATTCATACTGTTCATGATTTAAAGAAAAGAGAAGCATAGTTGATTTTCATTATATAATCCCTTATGCTATTTTACGGTGGATTTTCTAAAGTTCTGAGCAAAATAATGAGAGTAGTATTTAGCACCGAGTTGGATATGATTTCAAGGTCTCATATCCCAAAACTACGTGCCACCGTAGAATTGAGATTAAGTGCCCATAGTGGGATAAGATAGTGATCAGTTAAGATAAGTTTATACTCCTTGGCAAGAGTCTAACACCTCTCCCCAACGTGGGGTTTTCCCTTAGGGAAATATGACGTTGGACTCCATGACAGCTCACATGATATATGTCGGTTATAAGAACCTCCCAAAGTCCCTAAGTCTTAATTCCAAATGTCAGAATAATTTTGAGAAAAACTAAGTGAAAAGAGGTCACAAATGCACTCAGGCATTATTTTACTTCAGATTTTAGTTATCAGATTTCAGCTTTAAGTTTTAAGATTTATAAAAGTGAACCCTTTTAACTTAGTCTTCATGATTTGAAGGACAGGATAAGAGTACAGTATATTAGAACTAAGTGTGGTGGCTCACAAGAGTTTCCTTTATGCTTCATTACTCATGATTTATGATTTGTTAGTTTTTGTTATTCAAGCCAAGGTGAGTCACTCACATTTAGCATGCTGTTTTGAAAATTTATTTGAATCATTGCATCTAGTGTTTTACTTATGCATTCACCCACACATGCTCCGTACATCCCAAAAGTACTGATCCATATATACATCTATGTGCTACATTGTTTAATAATGTAGGTTCAGGTGCTCAAATCTAGTAGCATAATTGACCGTGGGCATCTCTATCTACTTCCTGACAGTTGGTGAGTCCTTATGGTTCGAGGACCTATTTATTCATATTTTCATCTTTTGTAGTATTTGATTAGTTATTTTCAGTTCAGTTCGAGTTAGCTGGAGGTCTTTCCCAGTGACTCTCGAGTTATTAGAAGTAGAGGCTTGTCAAACTACTAGTAATATTCAGATTTCAAGTATTGGTTGTCTAGACTTTAAAGTTAAACACTTTTAGAATTTATATTCATCAAAACTCAGATCAGCTATGCCAATAAATATAGTATTTCAATATTTTAGTAGTTTCAGAATTTAAAGAAGGCTCAAAGGGTTAGCTTGGGGCTACTCGCAGTCCTGAGCACCGTGTGACATCTCAGGATAGATTTTTGGGGTGTTACAAACTTGGTATGAGAGTCTAAGGTTTAAAGAGTCCTAGGGAGTCAGACAAGCTGCGTTACGTAGAGTCTTGACCATGGATATGAAGCGCCACGTTTATGAGCTAGAGGCTATAGGATATTTTAGGAAAACATCTTTTTCTTTCATTCTCTATCGTACTTTCAGTTATCTCTATTTGCTTTTAACTTGAGTTCTTACGTGATAAAATATGCCTCCTTACCAAGTAAATGCATAGAGAAATAATAACCAGCCACCCCAATCCGCTGACCCTTTGAATGAGAATGTATCGCATTTTGAATTTCGAGCTGCTTTTCAGGCATTGGCCCAGGCTGTGACTGCCAATGTTCAGGGTAACCATCAGGGTGTACTTCCACTTCAGCAGTATGGTGATTTAGCTGCAGCCAAAGTCCGTGACTTTATGAGAATGAATTCGCCTAAATTCTTTAGGTCAAAAATAGGTGAGGACCCACAACTCTATCTTGATGAGGTAAAGAATATCGCCCAAATTATGCATGTTACTGAGAAGGAGAGTATAGAATTGACATCCTATAGACTGACGGATGTTGCCTATGATTGGGTTGTTATGTGGAAGAATGGTAGAGACGAGAATGCAACTCCCATAAGTTGGCAGGAATTTTAGGACGCGTTCCTAGATAGGTTCTTTCTGTGTGAGATGAGGAAAGCTAAGATAAAAGAGTTCATGAACTTGAGGCAGGGCTCGATGACAGTGAAAGAGTACTACCTTAAGTTTAACGAATTGTCTAAGTATGCTCCAGATTTGATAGCTGACCGTAGATCTAGTATGAGTAAGTTTGTTACTGGAGTGTCTGGATTGGTAGTTAAGGAATGTAGGACTGCCATGCTTATTGGTGATATGGATCTTGCTAGGTTGATAATTCATGCTAAATAAATTGAGGCAAAGAATTTTAGGGGGAGAGAGAGGGTAAATAAGAAGGCTAGGATCGAGCAGTTTGACTTGGGTAAATCAAAGTTTGGAGGGGGAAATCAATCATAATTTCAGGGTTGCTCATCTATGCTAGCGCCATCTTCATCCAGTGCTCCCATACCCAGAACTAAGCAATAGCAGTGGGGTAGAACTTCTACGTCCAGATCTCAGAATAGCATGAGTGGAATCCCTAATTTTGGAACATGTGCTAAGTTTGGAAAGAATAATCTCGGTGAGTGTTTGTTAGAACAAAAAAGTTGTTATGGATGTGGTAGTTTGGGTCATGGGATCAAAGATTGCCCGCATAATAAGTAGGAAAGATGATATTTTCATCCTACGACTCAGGCTACTAGTGCACCAGCTCCCCTAGGTTGCCCAACCCCTTCTTAGGGCATATCATCCAGTACCGGTGGTAGTCAGCTTTAGAATTGATTTTATGATTTACCATTCTGTCAGGAGCAGGAGAATTTACTAAATGTAGTAACTGGTATGCTTCGTGTTTTTTATTTTGATGTTTATGTGCTATTAGACCCAGGGTCAAATTTCTTTATGTGACTCCATTGGTTGTGATAAACTTTGGAATAGATCCTGAAAGCTTTCTAATCCCTTCTCAATTTATACCCAGTAGGTGAGTTAGTTGTTGCGAAAAAGATCTATAGAAAGTGTCCTATCACTGTCTTTCATAGGATTATGTTAACAGATATAATAGAATTAGATATAGTCAACTTTGACCTTATTCTGGGTATGGATTGGCTTCATTCCTATTATGCGTCTATAGATTGTCGCACCCGAGTGGTGAATTTTTAGTTTCTCGATAAGCTAGTTTTTAATTGGGAAGGTAATTCAGTATCTCCCAAGAGTCATTTCATTTTCTATCTTAAGGCCAGAAAGTTGATATCCAAAGGGTGCATTTATCATTTAGTTCGAGTCAAAGACACTAAGTCTGAGACTCTAACTATTCAATTAGTTCGTGTAGTCAATGAGTTTCCTAAAGTCTTTCCCGAAGATCTGCCAGGGATACCTCCCGATGGAGAAATAGAATTTTGTATTGACCTTCTTCCTGATACTCAACCCATCTCCATTCCTCCTTATCGTATAGCTCTAACTTAGCTTAAACAGTTAAAAGAGAAGCTTAAAGACCTCTTGGATAAAGGTTTCATAAGGCCCAGTGTCTCTCTATGGGGCGCTTCCATACTATTTGTGCATAAGAAAGATGGCTCTCTCCGAATGTGTATCGACTATTGTCAGTTAAATAAAGTCACAATAAAAAACAAATATCCTCTTCCTAGGATTGGTGACTTATTTGACCAACTCCAAGGTGCAAGTTACTTCTCTAAAATAGACCATAGATCTGGCTATCACCAGCGTAAAGTAAGGGAGTGTGATATTCCAAAGACAACTTTCAAAACCCGTTACGATCACTTTGAGTTTCTAGTCATGTCCTTCGGGCTAACAAATGCCCCAGCAGCCTTCATGGACTTAATGAATAGGGTGTTCAAGTAATATTTAGACATGTTTGTCATAGTCTTTATCGATGATATTCTTATCTATTCTCGTAGTGAGGATGACCATGCTGACCATATTAGAATTATGTTGCAAATTCTTAGAGATCATCAATTGTTCACTAAATTTAGCAAGTTTGAATTTTTGCTAGGGTCAGTAGTTTTCCTCGGTCATATTATTTTCAGTGATGGTATTAGAGTTGATCCTTAAAAGACCAAAGTAGTAAGAAACTGGCCTAGACCCATCTCTCGACATCAGGAGTTTTTTGTGTTTAGCTGGATATTACCGACGGTTTGTTGTGGGGTTTTAATCTATTGCATCCCCTATGTCTAGATTGACCCAAAAGAAGGTTAAGTTTCAGCGGTCAGATTCCTATAAGAAGAGCTTTCAGGAGTTGAAGGCACGACTTACTTCAGACCCAGTTTTGGCATTACCTGATGGTACAGATGAATTCGTTGTTTATTGTGATACTTCTAGAGTTGTTCTAGGTTATGTTTTGATGCAGAGAGGTAAAGTCATAGCCTATGCCTTTAGAAAACTTAAGCCTCATGAGAAGAACTACCCTACCCATGATCTTGAGTTAGCTGCAGTTGTTTTTGCCTTGAAAATCTGGAGGCACTATCTATATGGAGTGCATGTTGATGTGTTCATAGACCACAAAAGCTTGCACTATGTATTTACGCAGAAAAAGTTGAATCTCTGTCAAAGAAGGTGGTTAGAATTGTTAAAGACTATGACATGAGTGTTTTGTATCATTCAAGCAAGGCCAAGGTAGTGGCAGATGCCCTTAGTAGACTGTTTATGGGTAGTGTTGCTTATGTAGATGGTGATAAGAAGGACCTAGTTTAGGAAGTTCACCAATTGACTAGATTGGGTGTTCATTTAGTTGACTCGG
Organism: Capsicum annuum; assembly: GCF_002878395.1. Lineage (NCBI taxonomy): Eukaryota > Viridiplantae > Streptophyta > Magnoliopsida > Solanales > Solanaceae > Capsicum > Capsicum annuum. The sequence continues at coordinate 61,966,472 of NC_061113.1, read as the reverse complement.
GTGAGGGTAGCGTTTGGGTGTAGAGTAGTGCGAAATCTTCCTTTGTTTCTGAGGTAAAGTAGAAATAAGATCAGGATCCCATCCTAGTTAAGTTAAAGGAGTTGGTTAGAGATCATAAGGTAATGGTTTTTTCCCGAGGGGTAGATAGTGTGTTGAGATACCATAGTAGATTGTGTGTGCCATGCGTTGATGATTTGAGGCAGCGGATTATGGCTGAAGTGCATAGTGCATGATACTTCATTCACCCTGGCTCCACTAAGATGTACCGAGATCTGCGAGAAATCTATTAGTGGAGTGGCATGAAGAAAGATATTGCACAGTTTGTGGCTAGGTGTATTATTTGTTAACAGGTTAAGGTGGAGCACCAAAGGCCTGGTAGCATCTTGCAGGAGTTTAGTATTCCCACATGGAAGTGGGAAGAGATGAACATGGATTTTGTAATAGGGTTACCCCATTCCCATCTTCTACATGATTTGATTTGGGTTATTGTAGGCAGGTTGATCAAATCAGCCCATTTCCTGCCAGTTCATACATCCTACTCAGCTGAAGATTATGCTAAGCTGTATAATAAAGAGTTGGTCAGGTTGCATGGAATTCTTGTGTCTATCATTTCAGATAGGGGTACTCAGTTTACCTCTCACTTTTGGAAAGCCTTTCAGAAGAGTCTTGGTACCCAAGTTCACCTCAGTCAGCTTTCCACCCACAGAAAAATGGTCAGGTAGAAACGACCATTCATACCCTTAAGGATATGTTGAGGGCATGTGTCCTTGACTTCAAAGGTAATTGGGATGATCACTTGCCATTGATTGAGTTTTCCTACAATAATAGTTACCATCCGAGAATTCAAATGGCCCCGTTTGAGGCTCTTTATGGGAGAAGGTGTAGATCACCGATTGGTTGGTTCGAAGTGGGTGAGGCTGCTTTGATAGGGCCAGATGTAGTGTTTGAAACCATGGAGAAAGTACAGTTAATTCAAGAAAGGTTTAAAATCATCCAAAGTTGTCCGAAATCCTATATGAATATGAGGAGAAGGGATCTTGAGTTCAAAGTGGATGACTTAGTTTACTTGAAGGTTTCACCCATGAAAGGGGCAAAGAGATTTGGCAAAAAGGGGAAAATTAGCCCCTGATATGTCGGTCCTTATAGCATATTGATTCGGGTTGGTAAGGTAGCATATGAGCTTTAGTTGCCTACAAAATTATCAGCCGTTCACCCAGTATTTCATATCTCGGTGTTAAAGAAGTGTATTGGAGATCCAACCGTAGTAGTTCCTTAGGAAAACACTAAAGTTCATGATAGCCTCTCTTATGAAGAGATTCCAGTTGAGATTGTTGATCACTAGACTCGTAGGATAAGGAACAAAGAGGTTTCTTTGGTCAAAGTCCTTTGGCGGAATAAGTCCATTGAGAGTGCCACTTGGGAAGAAGAGGCAAATATGCGATCCAAGTACCCCCATCTTTTCTCTGGAAGTTCAGTTTCAACTTAAGGTAACAATCCTCCCCAGATTAATTCTCTTCAGTTCTCAGTTTTCGTTATGTAGTCATGTTCTATATATACTTTCAGATCTCTTAATTTTCTTAGCTAACTAGCCTCATTCGAGGATGAATGTTCCTAAGGGGGAGATAATGTAGCATCCCTTATTTTTAGATTAGAATTCAAACCATTGTTATCAAGCGTACAGACCAAAACCCAATGATTCTGTGTCTATATATGGGTAATGATTAGTTATGTAGTGTGAAAATATCCTTTGATATCAATTGAGGTCATAAAGACCTCCCAACTCAAAGATAAATTGAGGATGCTTCCGTTGATTAAGTTTTAAGCAAATATTTCAGCTTAGGTCAAATTTAAATGACCATTACATCTTGTACATAATGATTTATGTGTCCTACTTTATATCAAATGAAAGATCTTTAAATTTTATTTCCAACGCATTTTGTTTCACCTTAATCCGATATCGGAACAAAAAGTTATACTCGTTTTACTGTAGCATGTCCGTCTGTCAACTAAGTGACGACCTGAGCTGATAAACCATCAATTATGTGATGACTTATCAGCCAAGCCGTCAGACCTAAATAGAAACCCATAAAACTGAGCTCCTAAGTGATGACCTGAGATGATAAGCCATCAACTATGTGATGACTTATCAGCCAAGTCGTCACCCATGTCCAGAAAGAGCCAAAAAATTGATCAAAAGTGATGAGTTGAGGTGATAAGCCGTCACCTAAGTGATGACTTATCAACCCAAGTCGTCAACTAAAAAATCTCAGCATTTGTGTTTGTTTTCGTAAGGGTATTTTTTTACTTTATTTTTCATGACCTAAGTCATTAAAAGCACGTCTATGGATATCACAAATCAGTTTTGAAAACCTTTAATCCTTTTTATCCTCAAGAACAAGATTAGGGTTTCTCCTTGAAATCATCTCCCAAGAGCTTCAAGATCTCCATTACGTTCTCTTCAATATAACTAAGAACTTGAGATTCCTAAGCCAAGAACTTCAAGAAAAGCCTCCAAGAATGTTCTCAAGGCTTCAAAAGTCAACTTGTTCCATCGAATTAAGCCAAATAAAGTATGTGGGAGTATGAACGATGGTTTTCTTCCACCCCTGTGCCCAAATCTTGATTTTAAGTTAAAATTTACATAAATTAAAGTTTGGGTTGGTACCTAAATTCTTATTATTTCCAGTTTATGAATTTATCATGCTAATTAAGGCTTTAATTGCAAAAGATTTATCTATATCCATGTTTGAAATCATGAGATTTCCATTCTGAGTTATATTCCACTATTTTGATTGAGATTGTTTAAAGTTTTTAAGATGATTATTGATAGATTAAATATTTATATTTTGATTCCCAATTGTGAATGATGAGTTTATAATGAGATTATGATCTCAAGTTCTATTGATAAGTTTTGATAAGTGCTTTCGAAAGAAAAGATGGATCTTTTGATCCCAAGCTAAGATTTGAAATCCACATCAGTCATAGTGTTCATGATTTAAAGAAAACAGAAGCATAATTCATTTGCATTATATAAACCCTCGTGCTATTTTATGGTGGGTTTTCTAAAGTTTTGAGCAAAAGAATGAGAGTAGTATTTAGCACCGAGTTGGTATGACTCCAAGGTCTCATATCCCAGAACTACATGCCACCGTAGAATTGAGATTAAGTGTCCATAGTGGGCTAAGATAGTGATCACTTAAGATAAGATTATACTCCTTGGCAAAAGTCTAACACCTCACCCTAACGTGAGGTTTTCCCCTTAGGAAAACATGACGTTGGACTCCATGACGGATCACATGGTGTATGTCGGTTAGAAGAACCTCCCAAAGTCCCTAAGTCTTAATTCTAAATGTCAGAATAATTTTGAGAAACACTAAGTGAAAAGAGGTCACAAATGCACTCAGACATTATTTTACTTCAGATTTTAGTTATCAGATTTCAGCTTTAAGTTTTAAGATTTATAAAAGTGATCCCTTTTAACTTAGTCTACATGATTTGAAGGACAGGATAAGAGTACAGTATATTAGAACTAAGTGTGGTGGCTCACTAGAGTTTCGTTTACTCTTCATTACTCATGATTTATGATTTGTTAGTTTTTTTTATTCAAGCCAAGGTGAGTCACTCACATTTAGCATGCTGTTTTGAAAATTTGTCTGAATCATTGCATCTAGTGTTTTACTTATGCATTCATCCCCACATGCTCAGTACATTCCAAAAGTACTGATCCATAATACATCTATGTGCTACATTGTTTAATAATGTAGGTTCAGGTGCTTAGTTCTAGTAGCATAATTGACCATGGCCATCTCATCTACATCCTGATAGTTGGTGAGTTCTCATGGTTCAAGGACCCATTTATTTATATTTTCATATTTGGTAGTATTTTATTAGTTGTTTTCAGTTCAGTTCGAGTCAGCTGGAGGTCTGTCCTATCGACACTCTGATTATTAGATGTAGAGGCTTGTCAGACTGTTAGTAATATCTAGATTTCAAGTATTGGTTGTCCAGACTTTTAAGTTAAGCACTTTCAAACTTTATATTCATCAAAACTCAGATCAGTTATGACTATAAATGTAGTATTTTAGTATTTTAGTAGTTTCACATACCTATATTACCTTTATTATGAGTTTCAAAATTTGTAGAAGGCTCAAAGTGTTAGCTTGGGGCTACTTGAAGTCCTAAGAACCGTGTGAAGTCTCGGGATACATTTTCAGGGCGTTACAGTGACCATACAAATTGTCTCAGAGATACGTGATGATCAGGCAACGAATGCCCCTTGAAACTCAGCATGTCGGAGGAAAATCTTATGATTCGTTATTAGAGGCATCACCACTACCGACATTGTTCTTCTATTTTATTTAGGACAGAAATCATTTAGTTTTAGTTTGTGTTCTATTACTACTTTTGTGTTACATACTTGTTTATGGAAGTTGTAAAAATTGATTTTGAGGGTTTCGTTCATATTTGAAATTTATGATTTTCATCTTCTTTTTATAAGTTCATAATTATGTTTTATTCCAAAATTATTATTGTGTTCTTATCATCATGTGTAGCTAAACAACATAACTAGGGTTATGGGAACCCTGACTGATTAATAAAGTAAGGTTCATAATATAAGGTGATTCTCGATGGGTGTTTGGGCATGTGTTGTTGTTCTCTTGACTTTGATTTCTTTATAATGAGTGCAAGAATTAGAACTCACCTTATCTTTACTTTCTTTGAAAGAACAGGTAATGGGTGGATAAAGGAAACAAATAATAGAGACTTGAAGCTATCAATATTCACTTGATATCTTTAGCTGAGAAAGCTAGAAAGAAAATTTGGGATCCAAGATAATGGTTAGAATGCAAAACTTATAAGACGAGAAAGTACGATTGAGGATAGTCATCTAATAGGGGAGTAAATTCGTTAGATGAACTTAACCCATTGATTCTACATGCCAAACACTAGAATAGAACATTAGTACAAAGAACTTAGGGAGTTATAACGTTATGTGGAACACAATCCTAGTTTCTCTCATCTATTGATTATAAATTTAAAGAAATTAACAACTGTTACTTGTTCGAAATCATAATCCAATTCCCCAAATTTACAGGAAATCATTCACTAATTACTTAGATAGCTATATTAATTGATAGTTTGGCCTATTTCTTCTGAGATTGTTCCAAACCTAGTTGGGTTCTCTATTTGGAATGAATACCACTTTGCACATCTTTCAGAAGTATAATTTGGGTGTTATCAAATTTTGGGGCCGTTGGGGGATAATACGGTTACATATTAGATCGATTGTGTTTGTCTAATTGTTAGTATTTTCTTCCTAATACTACCTTTTCTGTTACTTTTAGGGCACATATGATGTCTCTTAAACTATACCCTCCAAGAAGATATAATGTAATCACTGTCAAATTATGATAACGCAACTAGGTTGGGGTCGATCCCACATGGAATAGGTCAAACTCATCTATGAAACTTGCTGAAGTAGCCGGAAGTGCAGGAAAGTAAATAAGGAAATTTGTAGCAATCTGTAAAAAGTAACAAAACTTAAATGCTTTCGTTGTGATCAATTTGAAATGAACACTAGGCTTGGGTTCTTCCTATCTTCTAACTCCGTAGGTTTATCATGCTCATTCCAACAGTCTCACAGCTATCCATGTAAAATTTGACATGTATCACCAACCATCTATCGACACCCTTTGGCGAATACCACTCATCTTCTCTCTGTATCAAAGTGTCGTATTACTAACCCTTGTCTTGGATCCCAGATTAACTGTCTTTTCTCGGTTTTAAGTAAATTAGACGAGGGTTAATATCCTTGAATCACTATTGTGATCTTTTTTTCCTAATCTCTACCTCTCTCTCGAGTTAGTATCAAATACAGGTGGGTTTCTTAATATTTTCAACCCTTAAGATAACAATCAAAGCAAAGATAATCACAATACATGGAATAACAATGATCTGGAAGGACCTCATACTTCCTCTACTTCATTAATCTGCTAGGGTTTCCACAACCCCAGCTAAGGGAATTAGCCGCTCACGGTTGAGAAATAATTCATGGGATTTAATAAAGAAAGTATCGAATAGATCTCACAACAATAGATGAAGAAAATGCAAAGTCTCAAATCAATTAAGCAGTCAAAAACCAATAACACAAGAATCCCAAGATTAAAAGTCAATCTTTGAATCAAAATATATTTTTGAATAGTATGAGTGCGTAAACTGAAAAAAAAAAAACATCTTAACTATATCTGTAGATTACATAAAAACCCTAAAAATATAAACCAAATCAAAACAAAAAACTCGAGTCGATGGCCACCTACGCCACCACTTACAATCTATAAGTGGCACCTACCCCATGTGGGTGCCATCTCGTATGTAGCAGGAAAGATCTGCAACTTTAACTTCTCTGACTTTGTCTTCTGTCACCTATTCTGTGTCACCTATGCCAAGTAGGTGGCAACTACGCTAGGTAGGTTCAAACGTAGGCAGCCTAATTTTCAGCTTTCAACTTATTTTCTGTTTAGCTCCCAAAACCTAGTTTCCTGCAAAATAGACACAGAAATACATCATATCTACCAAAATAGGCCTAAGTACGTACATATTTCTCGATTTTAGGCATCAAAAGAACCATGAAACCATGGCACATCAATGTCTTCAACTTAGAATATCTGCATGTCCTCAGGCAACATAACACAATCAAAACACAACAACGATGCTTAACCCATAGAAACCTAAGATACCTATGGCTGTCAAAATTAATTTAAGCTTAGGAACATCCACTCCATTCTATTTTAACTTTTCAAAACCAACTGTATGGATCAATGTAGCCTAATAATGTGACACAAGGGACTCAAGTTATTTTATTACATTAGCAATAAACAATCATGGATATGTACACATTATACTACCCAAACAAATAATCAGCTAGCAACACAACCCATGCACTCTCACGAAAATTTTTTTCCCTCACTCAATAGAATAATGCATGATAATGTAGGAACAATCACGAGACACTCACACTTACAAAAAAGTTCCATCAATGTGCACAGAATACCATAGGCTTACCCTTATTTTCTTTATCATAGTTTTTGGATAGTTGGGTTAGGATCACTATAGGACTTTACTCAGCTTGAAATATAGACTTGGGGGTTGGTATGACACATTTAGAATTTTGTTGACTAAGCCACCTTGGAACTACATTACGTTAGGGGCCCACTTATTAACTAATTTTTATTTTATTTCATCCTTTTTATACTTTTATTGCTTATTCATGTTGGATGTGGTTTCTTATTTTCTTACTTTTTTTAAAAATTTTCTTTTTGATTCTTTTACCATATCTAACCTTACTTTCTTTTTCTCTTATTTACCCCGTTCTTCATACCCACTTCTAATCACACACCCCTATGATAGCCATCCTCAACTTAGGTGATATACCTAAGTTGAGCTGTACAATGTCCAAAGAGGACCAGGGCCAAAATAGGTTCATTGTAATTCAAATGGAAAGGTGAAAGGTGAAGCAAAAAAGTAGTCTATATATGCTCAAAATAGGGATCAAGGGATACTTATTCTCACTTGGAAGGTTATTTAGGCTAAAAGTGTATTAATTCAAGAACGTCCGATGATCCTTTCCTAACCAACTGTCCTACAACCTAGGAAAGACTAACTAGATAAGTTCTGGATTAAACACATAATGGGAACAACATAAACATCTCACAAACACATGGAACAGGGTTGTATCACCAACTACTACCTATCCAATTCATGATGATGACTGCTATGATTATTATATTCCTAATCTTAATGCCATAATGAGATTCACAATGGTCACATATATATACACATCACACATTTCAAAAATAAATTTTTTGGAAGGGTATCAATTTTCTCAAATAAGTACAAACACAAAATAAATCAATTGCCTTAGGTACTCTTTTTCACCTAGTTAAACAAAACCAACACGAAACAAAACATAATACATTCTGAACATGCTAGCTTTACTAATATATCAACTGCCTTAGGTACTCATTTTTCACCTAGTTAAGTAAAAAAAAAACTAAACAAAACATAATACATCCTAAACATGCCGTCTTTACAAAGATCAAACTCCAAAGAAAAGAGACACGGCAACAAAAACCCCAAGAGGACATACAAACCCTCAAGTAGCCCCACACCCTCAACTTATAATCTTTTATTGTCCCCAATGCATTAAACTGCCACAAAATATAAAAGTTAGGAACATACCTGCAACACCTTAATTGCATAGATCTGACGTCAATCATATTAATATAAATGCAAAAATAATAAGATACCTTGGGTTGTCTCCTAAAAAACACCCGATTTTAATGTCGCAGTATGATATGGGTACCTTGATTACTTAGAAATCATCAAGGTAGCCATAGAATTAGCCTCCAGGGTCATCAATACAGTTTATTACTGATACACCCTTATGTCAATCGGTTGCTACATGGTCCTAGGAACCTTGAATGTGACCTCCTCATTATTAAGTCTAAACTTAAGCTCCCCTTTCTCCATATCCACCAAAGCTCTGCCCGTGTCCAAATACAGTCTACCCAAATTATGGGCATCTCAAGTCGACTTCACAATCCAAGACAACAAAGTTAGCCAAAAAGATAAAGTTATCCACCTTAACCAAGACATCTTATGATATGCCCACAGGTTTTTTCACAGTATGATCTGCCATTAAAAATTTCATAGATGTTTGTTCGGGAGGTCTCAGACCCAACTATTTGAACATTGCCAACGACATCAAGTTAATGCTGGCCCCCAAGTCACATAGAAATCTAGAAAATCTCGATGTCCCAATGGTGAAAGAAATCTTGAAGGCTTAGGTATCACTTTTTTATGTGCCAGAGATATTTATGTGATCGCAATATAATGTTGAAACCCACCAACACCGTCATAATTGATTGATCTCTTCCAAATCCTTCATAAATTTTTTCTACCCCAGTGTCTGCTCAAAAGCTTTAAGAAGAGGGATATTCAAGCTCAAATCTTTCAACATAGCAATAAACTTTTTGAATTTTCCTTATTCTTTCTTCTTCTTTATCCTCTGAGAAAAAATAGGGGAGGTTGTAGAATGTTCTTCACTATTGGTTTATCTACCTTACCCTTACCTTTATCAACAGTTGTTGATTTTTATGATAACATAGCACTAGTCACCAACTTTTCTGATTCTGCTTCAGGTGCCACATCAAAATTAGCAACATCATTCCTTGGATCATCAACTACTAGCATGAGAGGATCAATGGTTACCTTACTACTCGAATGGTTATGGCCCGACAGTGACCGTCATTCTTCAGATTTTGTATAGTTTTGCTCAGAAGAGTACCCAGTTGATGCCGATTTAAATTGCCGACATTTGCCTAAATTATTGATCAAGCTATTTTATAGTGATTGTATGTGATTCCACTTTCTGGGTCAAACCTGAAATATATGCCTTAATCTTATTAAGGCTTCTCTTTTGAAGTTCCTGATCCTTGAGCAATTTTAACAAAATTGATTCAATTTTAGAATTAGTATCCCTGTTCCCTGGAAAAATATAAACACCACTTTTCTTCTTATAGTCATCATTTCATCTCCAGTCACTATATCTATTTCTATTCCAATCCTTGTATCTATCACCATAGTAGTTCTGACCTTGGTTTCCTTGCCTTGAGTTCTAATTGACTTGTTCATATGATTGTCCCTTGCCTCAAAAACTCACCAACTCTCTATCTAGGTACTTCGCCTCTTTATCCACATCTGAATCATAAGACCTAGAAGTCATACCTTATGAGTGCACAACATTCACCTTTTCAAAATTCATAGTTCCAAATTATTTTTTCAGTAACCCAATCTCTATCCTAAGCTGTGCAACCTCTTGAGCTACTAAATCATCAAAAACTCTATGCTCTCTAGAAATATTAATGGCATAAGTATCGGCACCTCTCTCTACCTCTTGAGTATGCTACCTTGGTTAGTAAGAGAGATCCAATCTAAACTTTTTGATCCTACTTCCCAGCGCAGGTTCATGATTGTGCCACCATTAATAGTATCCTAATAGAATATTTCAAGCAATTTTGCACCAAAATCCTATGATTGGTTACCATCATTAACTTCTTTTTAAACTGAAACCATGCCTCATACATTGCTTTAGAATACAATTGCTAGAAATTATAGATCTTATCCTTTGATTGTAGCATTCTGTCTTAAGGGAAGAAATGGTTTAAAAATTGCTTCTGCAGCTCATTTCAAATAGTAATGGACCAAAGAGGTAGTTCCCCTTACCATAATATAGCTTCACCAGTTAGAGAGAATGGGAAGAACCTGAGTATGAAAGCTTGCTGATCTATCCAGGCAAATTATAAGAGGTGCAGATCCCCACAAAAGTAATGAGGTGCATGTTTGCATCATTAGTTGATGGGCCAACAAACACACCTTTCAGATTCAGAAACTAGATTATGACACTAGTAATATAACAATTTACCCCCTGGGGTAATAGAGGAGGAATGATAACTCCTATCTCAATAGGCTTTACGCACCCCATATCATTCTCTAAATCATAATAAAATAGCAAATATTGATAAGTTGGGAGCACTTGATCTCTATTTCTTCCATCTTTGTCGAGTGCTTCTCGACGATTAGCTTTTTGGCTCTATCTCTTCTTTTGAGATGCACGATGGGCAACTTCTTTATCCTTTCTCTGTTGTTCCTTTACTAGTAAGTGGTCAATGGTTTGATCTACTATTTCCTGAGGAGGTAGGGGAGGCAAGTCCTGTAGCTCATCTCGAAGCCCCTTATGATGAGCTTTTCGGTCGTAGTCTGACATCCTACAATTCTATTGTAGGATTCTTTCTTGCTCTGAATCAAATAGGATTAAGAGATTGCCTTGACTCCTAGTGCTAGGCATACACCCCAAGAGGAATAAAAAATAAAATCTGAAAACTTTAACAACTCTAATCAACTAATCAGTAACCGTATTCCCCAACAATGGCACCAAAATTTGATGTCACTCAAACTATACCCTCCAAAAAGATAAAATGTGATCGCTATCATATTATAGTAACCTTACTAGGTTGGGGTCGATACCACAGGGAATAGGTCAAACTTTTATTTTAAACTTGCTGAAGTAGCCTAAAGTGCAAAAAAGTAAATAGGAGGAGTTGTAGTAATCAATAAAACGTAATAAAACTTGAATTTTTTTGCTTGTGATCAATTTGAAATGAACTCTAGGATTGTGTTCCCCCTGGCTTCTTACTCCGCAGGTTTATCTTGCTTAATCCAACTATCTCACTGCTACACATGTAGAATCTGACAATTTATGTATCACCAACCATCTCTTCACACCCTTTAGAGAATTTTAATCATCTCCTCTCAGTCTCAGAGTGTCACATTACTAACCCTTGTCTTGGATCCCAATTAACTATCTTCTCCCTGTCTCAAGTTAATAAGATGAGGGTTAATAGCCTCAAATCACTATTGTGATCTTCTTTTCCCAGTCTCTACCTTGCTCTCTCTTTCTCGAGTTATTATCAAATACAGGAGGGTTCCTAATATTTGTATCCTTTAAGAAAGCAACCAAAGCAAAGAAAATCATAATACATGCAACAATAATGATCTACAAGGACCTCACACTTCCCCTACTTTGATAATCCACCAGGGTTACCACAACCCTAGTTAAGGGAATTAGCCACTCATAGTTGCAAAAAAATCCATGGAATTCAATAAAGAAGCTTCAAATCAATCTCACAATAATACACAAAGAAAACCCAAAGTCTCAAATCAATTAAGCAACTAAAGACCAAGAACACAAGAATCCCAAGATCAAAAGTCAATCTTGAAATTAAAATATGTTTATGAATAGTATGAGTAAACTAACAAAAAAATAACAAGAGTATTTATAGATTACATAAAAACCTAAATTCTAAACCAAAAAAAAAAACAAGAAACATGAGTCGGTGGCCACCTACGACGCCACTTATGGGATATAGGTGAAACTTTCCCCATATCGGTACCATCTTGTAGGTAGCAGAAAAGATCTGCAACTTTAGTTTCTTTGAACTTTTTCCTTCTGTCACCTATGCCCTATCACTTACACCAATTAGGTGGCACCTAGGCCAGGTAGGTGGCAACGTTGGTAGCCGAATTTTCAGCTTTCAACTTCTTTTCTTCTGTTTAGCTCTTAAAACCCAATTTATTGTAAAATAGATAAAAAACACATCACATCTACCAAAATAGGCCTAAATACTTACATATTTCTCAATTTTAAGCATCGAAAGTTCCATGAAACCATGTCACATCAGCATGTCGGTACATGCTCAACATGTAGAGTTAAGGCAATCCTAATCCCATTTGATCCTGAAATAGAAAAGACTTTGAGAACTAGGAGAAAATGGTTAACGAAGAAGTTCTAAATCAAGGAGTGCATAATTAAGGAGTTCAGGAGACTATGGATGAAACTATGAGGAGCAGTTAAGACAAGAAGCCACCAAGTAGGCAACACATAATGAGCATGTTAGACATATAGAAGTAGACCTTCTAGCTACCGCTGAGGTACATACGAGGTAGAGAAGAAATAAGGGACAACAATATCCTTATAACTATGTTCCTTCATTTGATGATGAAGATTTGGAAGATTCATATAAAATGGGTGCTATTGTTCCACCCACAATGCCATCAGAACTAAGTTAAACATCACTAGGGCTATGACATTATGTCGCTAAAGCTATACCTTTAAAGAAAGCACAACGCAGTCATTGTCAAATATAGTAACCCAATACAGGTTGGGGTCGAACCCATAGGAAATAGGTCAAATATCTCTCATGAACTAGCTAAAGTAGTTGAAGAAATATAGGAAAGTATATAGGGAGATTTTATGAGAACAATACCAAAAGTAACAAATCTTGGTTGCTTTGGATGAACTTAATATGAGATGAATACTAGGACTATGTTTTCTTCGACTTCCTAACTCCTCCAATTTATCATGCTCTATCGAAATATCCCAATATCTTGTATACAAAATATGATAAGATATGTATCACCAATCATCTTGTAAATCCTTTGGTGAATTTCACCCTTTACCTCTTGAGTCTCAAAGTGTCACCCTACTAACCCTTATACTAGATCCCATATTAACTTTACCTTTTGAGTGTCAAGTTAATTAGATAAGGGTTGGTAGCATCAAATTACTATCGTAATCTTATTTTATTAATCTTTACCTCTCTTTTAAAGAATATATCGAATACAGGCAAGTTCTTAATAATGGTCGGTGTTAAGAAAATAATCAAGCTAAAAACAATCACACTACATGCAAGAATATTGATCAAGAACTACTTTGCTTTTCCTCTACTTCATTATTCCACCAGAGTTCCCACAACCCTAGTTAGGTGGTTTAGACACTCATGTTTGCAGGAACATCCATAAAATTCATTAAATAAAGCATACAAATAATCCTACAATAATTTAAGAACAAAATCAAGAATCTCAAATTAATAATCAACCATAAATCCAAGAACAGTGAATTTTAAGATCAAAATTTAAATCTTAGAATCAATATAGTGTTATGAATGTAAAAAGTGCGTAAACTAATATAAGAAGATCAAAAGGGTACTTATAGAAAGCATTAGAACCATAAAACTTCAAACCAAAATGAATTAGGAAAACTGGGTTGGTGACCACTTACAGACTAATTTACGGGCAGTAAGTAATACTTATAGACCCTTAGGTAGGTTGTAAGTGTCAGAAATCACAATAGGCTGCAAGATTCTATCCACAATAACACTTATGGCAATGTAAGTGGTACTTATGCCCCGTAAGTGACCTCATTATAATTGCCAATTTTTTTTTCAACTTTCAGAACCTCTGAACAATATCCTCTAATACTTACGAGGCTACTTATGATGGCCGAATATGTCAATTATAGCCCATAAGTGAACCAAATGCATTCTCCAACCCTTCTCAGACTTGGAATCGGGTGATCATACTCCTCTGAAGACTCTAATGCTGATCCAAACTCAACCTCCTATCAATCCCGACTCATTCTCATCCTCTGCATCGTTTTCTTCCTCCTTAGTCTGGGAAGAGTGTTGAGATATTTAACTCAAATTCTTCATCTGAAGTCCTATTATAAATATTGAAGGTGATGAAGGTTGGACCCTACCTGTGGTGGTAAAAGCTAAAGGCTCCGCTGAGTCAGTGTTAATGCAGGATAGCTTCCCAATGTGGTCATAACTAAGCTTGCCGCTAAGATCGACCTCTGGTCTATTGTGGAGTGACTAAAGTGTTGTCGGGGCTAACTAGATACTTTTCTATGAAGCTAATCTACTCTGGGAAATCATCAAGGAGCCTCAACAGAACTCCCTTCCTTTTGGATGCTTTTGGTGCCACTGTAACTAAAAAGGTTGTTGTTAGTGCTTGAATTAGAAGAAGGCAACAAAAAAATGTTGAAACAAAATCAAGATACCTAAGGTAGGTTACCTACCACCCCATCTATGGGATGTAAGTTCCACTTACAGGGGTTGTAGGTTCTCTCATAAGTGTCAGGCAAAGCCTTGAAGTTTTAGGGCTTTAAGTCTAACACCTACGAGGCCATTTTTGGCTCTTAAGTGCCTTCAAAAGTGCCATCCTCAGGGTACTTAAAATTTTTCTCAAATTTTTAATCCTATACAGTGCATTTTCAATTCTAAGTCCAATTTCGTACACCACAACATATATCAAGTTAAATTTCATAGGTATTTGCATAAGAATTTTGAATTTTCATTTACTTATTCAACTTCTACTTCCATGTGGGATATGATCACACATTTTCCAGTCAAGAACAATGCAAAAATTTCACATTTAAATCATTCTAGGCTCCTAACCAGCAATACTTACGAGGTTTTCTCTATTATCAAGATTATTCAAGTACTAATTCATGTCCTTTACTAGTAAAACAATGCATAATCAGTACGAGCCAAGAATTTTACTTAGTTGCAGATGATGGAAGTAGAAATTGATATAAGTTTGATGAAAACCCTAGACTTTTATTCTCTATACGTGCAAGTGAGAGAGACTGGTGATGGTTCTTTGTTTATTATAGTGAGAAGAGAAAGATGGAGAGTTTGAAATTTGAGTGGAAAGTTACAAAATCTAAGAAAGTGGGGAATATGGCCGGGTTTGAGGTTCTTAAACTTGTTTGTATGATCGGATCGGGTCGGGTCACTTGGGCCCTACCCAATTTTAAAAAATTCAACCTTAAAATTTTTGGCCACTTGTGGCCCATAAGTGGGCCACCGTAAGTGGCCACTCTGATCCTGATTGTTACTTTGATTTTAACAACTCCACTTATGGGGTTGTATGCTGTACTTATGACCCCCATAAGTGGGTTCATAAGTATAACTTATGAGACCCCCAAAACTATCATATTTTCACTCTAACATCTATTACATCACTTAGCTGGAGTAGGTGGGACTTACTACCCCCGTAAGCTGTTCAGTAATTCCCTTTACCTGAATTTTTTTGAATTTTACAAGTTTTATTAGATTCTAAGTATTTTCCCATGCTTTAAACCTACAAAAATGCAGATAAAATTAACACTAAAATATTGGGCTGCCTCCCAACCAATAATTGATTTAACATCGTAGCATGACATGGATATGGTCATTACTCAGACTTCACCAACAAGCCCATGGGATGCCTCCCATGAAGTGCTTGATTTAATGTCACCTTGCTCATCCTCAAGTTTGCTGCATCACTCCACTCAAAATTGAGTTTCTTTAATGCCTATAATAACTTGTGCTTAATTTCAATCGACAAGTCACATGCCCTTCCATACACAAGATGATATGGAGAGGCACCATGGGTCTTAAAAGCTGATCTCACGATTAGAGAACTTAACATGATAACTTATTTATGGATGGTAAGCTGTTGCCACCTTATGCTTCACCCCATATTTTTCGAGCAGGTCCTTAAATAGACAATTACAAAAGTGGGACACACATCACTAATAATAGTACCTGGCATGCCAAATCGAGAAAAAATATTCTTTTTTAAGAATATGGTGATTGTTTGACCCTCATTGTTAGGAAGCGCAACCGCCTCCTCCCACTTTGAAATATAGTCATTTGCCACTTGTATATACTTCTTCCCATGGAAACTCACAAACAGACCCATGAAATACATTCCCACACATTAAACAATTCTAACTCTAAGATAGGTGTCATGGGGAGTTCATATTTTTTTTTTTCAAATTATTACCTTGCTGCTGATACTGATCAATGGCTCGAGTCAAATCATGAGTATCCTTGTAAATAGTCAAACAATAGTACCTACACTGCCAAATTTTGTAGGTTGTATGATACCACCATGATGACCCCCAACTGGCGAAGAATGACAAGCCTCAAGGATGATCATTATCTCCACCTTAGGAATACACCTCCAAATAACTCCATCCGCACATATCAAAAAAAGATAAGGTTTATCCCAAAAAACTTTTCTCACCTTATGCATGGAACGCTTACGCTGCTAAAATAATAATTCATCCAGGAAAAAATCACTTTTAAAAAAGTTAGTAAAATTAGCAAACTGGGGGTTTAAGCCTTGAGATGTTGCTAAGACCCGCTCATTTGAAAAGTATCATCTATTTCAAGCTTATCCCTTAATTTCAACATTGCCTCCTCTTTGAGGCGAGATAGGTGGTCTACAACCTAGTTTTTAGTGTCTTTTTGGTGTTTCACTTCAAAGTCAAATTTCTACAGCAAGACTACCTAATAAATCAACCTCAGATTTGCATCATTATTTAACATAGGATAGATCAATGTTGCTTGATCAGTATGAACAATAACTTTGGTACCTATAAATAATATCGAAATTTCACAAAAGCAAAAAGCACCGTGAGTAACTCTTGCTTAGTAACTTTATAATTTTTCTGTATGGGGTTTAATGCTTCACTAGCATAGTAGGTAAGGGAAAGGATCTTCTCATATTGTTGGACTAGGATAGCCCCTAAAGCTATACCACTAGTATCACACATCACCTTAAAAGGCAAGGAACAATCAGGAGACACAATAATAGAAGACGAGGTCAAATGCTCCCTAAGGCACTCAAGGGCCTTGAGGCATAAATCGTCAAACATAAACTTCAACTCCTTCTCTAAAAGCTTGCATAATGGATTAGCAATTTTTGAAAGGTCCTTGATGAATTCCTATAGAACCCAGCATAACCCTAGAAACTTTTAATACAGTTAACTAAAATCAATCGATATAATTTTTCAATCACCTTTATCTTTGACCTTTCAACCTCAATACCCCTCTTTGAAATCTTATGTCGGAGAGCATTTCCTTCATTCACCATAAAATGGTACTTTTCCTAACACACCTCATATCTCTAAAGTGCATTGGCCAAATAGGCCAAGCAGTCATCAAACGAGTCTTCAACTACTAAAAAGTCATCCATGAAGACCTCTATAGTGTCCTCCACCATATTAAAAAATATCAATATCATACAATGCTAAAAGGTAGAAGGAGCATTGCAAAGTCAAACGACATTCTCTTGAACGTAAAAGTACCACAAGGGAATGTAAAAGTCATCTTCTCTTGGTCTTTGGGGGCAAAAGAAATCTAATTATACCCTGAATAACCATCAAGAATATAGTACCAACCTCTTCTCGTAAGTTTTTCTAGCATCTGATCCATAACTGAAATAGAAAAATGGTCCTTTTCTAACCAAGTATTCAACTTTTAGTAATCCATGTACACCCTCCATCCAGTAACTAATCTCATAGGCACTAACTTATTCTTCTCGTTTGGGACCACAATGATCCCACCCTTCTTAGTTACACATTGAACCAGCTCATCATCTTGTTTTCAGCAATAGAATAAACCACACATATATCTAGCCACTTTATAATCTATTTCTTCACCACCTATTTCATAGGTAGGTTCCAATGATACTGGTGCTCGATGATGGAAACACAATCTGATTTAAAATAAATTTTATAAGTACAAGTCCTGGGTGGAATCCCCATAATATCTATAATAATCCATCCAATAGACTTTTTAAATCTTTGTAACACTGGAATCAATGCCTCAACCTATGTATCCAATAAATCAGCAACTATAATGACCAATAAGGTATTATCAGTCCCTAAAAATGCATATTATAAATAAGAAGAGAGGCCTTCAATTCCAAGATCGGTGGATTCTTAGTAGATGGTCGAGTTGGTGGAGCTACTCTATTATTTAAGTTAAGATCTAACTTTTTTGGTGCATAAGAATAAGACCCCCTACCATAGAGTACGTCACCATCACATCATACTCATTGATTCCATCACTATCAAAGTTCATGATCACTACCACTAGTGCCTCAACCCTAAGTCTCTTCTTCATATGTACAATCAATGCATGATAATCCATAGTGTCTATAGCAGACACCGCCTGCATGTTTTTGGGTTGCCACATTGACTGACACATATTAAAGGTAACTTATTCATCATTGAGTTGGAATTTTATCTGCCCCATCTCCATGTCAACCAATGCCCTTAATATGATAGGAACAACAAAATCTACCTCACAGTCAAGGATCATAAGATCAACTGTAATTATTAAGTAGGAAACCTTCACCAATATATCACATAGTATACCAACCTACTTTTTCATAGTATGATCGACCATCGATAATATCATTGACATTGGCTTGGGTTCTCCCAACCTTAACTTCTTGTCCACAACCAGCAACATCTAATTTATGTTAGCTCCTAAGTCCCATAATGCTCGTATGAAGTTGAAGGATCCAATAGTACATGGAATAACAAAACATTTGGGATCCTCTTTTTTCTCAACTAGAGATTGGGAAGCAATAGAACTACAATGGTGCATATTATCAATGGGCTCAAAATTCACTATCCATTTCTTAGTAACCAAATCTTTCATCAACTTTTCTTAGCCAGGAATCTTCTCTAAATCTTTCACAAGGGGAATATTTATAGTCAACTCCTTCAACATTGGAATAAATTTGTGATACTTCCCTTCCTCTGGCTTCTTCTTTAACCTCTGAGAAAAAGGTGGGGGAAGTTGTGGAATGGTATTTACTAAAACTCAACTTCCTTCTGGTTACCTTTATCCTTCTCAACTCATTTATCATCTCTCGTTGATTTATATGATGACTCACTATTAGTCACCAAATTTTAGGTTTTTCTTTGGGTGCATAATCAATATTCACAAAATCATCCCATACCTCATCAATTGTAGACATAGAAGAATCAATAGTAGATTTACTACTCCAATTGGTGATGGATAAACTGTGATTGTTGTTCTTCATATTCTGCATAGTTTTACTCAAAAGAGTGCCTAGTTGATGCTGATTCAAAGTAGCTGACATTTGGCCAAACTTCTGCTCAAGCTGCTTAATTGCAATAGCATGCAATTAAACTTTTTGGCTTAGTCCTAAAATATTTGCCTTAATCTCTTTCAGGAAACTCTCTTGATTCTCTGAACCCTTAACTAGTTTTGACAATAATGATTTTATTCTAGAATTAATATCTCTATTCCTTGGCAGAACGTAAGAACCACTCTTTTTTTATAATCATCCTTCCACTTTTAGTCACCATTTCTCTCTCGACCCTGATCCCTATACTTGTCTCCATAGTTGTTCCAAGCTTGATTCCCTTACCTCGAGTTCCAAAGTCTTGAGTGGACCCTTGGCCCTTGGCTCAGATACTCCCTAACTCTCTATCTAGGTACTTTGCTTTTTCCTCATTATTAGACTCATACTATTTGAAAAATTTACCTTCTATTCCCATTGTATTCATTTTTTCTAAATTCTTAGTTACAAACTGCTTTCTAAGTAACTAAATATCCATTCTCAGCTACGCAACTTCTTCAGCTGCTGAATCATCTTAAACTCTCCGTTCGCTTGAAGCACAATAACATAAGTGTCAAATCTTATTTTTTTCTCCTGAGTATGCCACCATCGACTGGTATTAGAGACCCGATCTAAGATGTTTAAATCTACATCCCAATGAAGGATCATGAAATCTTTACCAGTAATAGTGTCAACAATAACTTTTGTATTGGCATTTAGGGCTCTATAGAATATCTCAAAAAAATTTCTACCTGAATTCTATGATTGGGAATCACCATCAAATTTTTCTTAAACCTAAGCCATGTCTCATAAAACGGATCTGAATGCAACTGGTTGAAATTATAAATTTGATTCTTTAATTTCAACATTCTAGATGGCAGGAAAATTTGGTCTAAGAACTATTTCTGCAACCCATTCTAATTAGTAATGGACCCGCGAGGCAGTTCCCTATACCATAATGTAGCTTTGCCTGTAAGAGAGAATGGGAACAATATGTGTCTTACAGATTCCTAACTTACCCCAGGTAAATTATACAAAGTATAGATCCCAACAAAATTTATGATGTGCATGTTGGAATCATCAGTTGGCAAGCCAACAAACACACCCTTCATATTCAGTAATTCAATCACAACACTCATAATTTTGAACTTTACCCCTTGGGGTAACTTAGGAGGAATAGTAGCTCCTATCTTGATAGTCACAAAATACACTAACTCGTTCTCCAGATAATTATATACTGGAAAATATTAAAAAGCTGGGGGTGGTT
This sequence comes from Capsicum annuum, assembly GCF_002878395.1. Lineage (NCBI taxonomy): Eukaryota > Viridiplantae > Streptophyta > Magnoliopsida > Solanales > Solanaceae > Capsicum > Capsicum annuum. The sequence goes on along the minus strand of NC_061113.1, from coordinate 61,945,873 downwards.
AAACTTTATCTCTCCTAGCTCTATCAAGTGGTGCTTGACTCTTTTTTTTTTCTAATTCTGGCCTCTTAAACTGCATGACGGGTAGCGGCATCCCTTCTTGAATTCTCTTTATCTAATAACCAAGCAGGGGTTTCCTTAACTGTCTTTAGAATACCATACGGAGGAGGGGTATTCAAGGTAAGTAGATTATCTTGATGCTCCTCGTGACGAGCTTCATGATTGTGTTCCAACATCCTATGATTCCATTATAGGGTTCATTCAAGCTCTAGATTAGGTGGGATCAAGGGATTGCCTTGACTTTGAGTTATGGGCATACACAAGTGTACAACCCAAAATTAGTAGAAAAATGAAACCAACATGCTCAATAACTTTAATCAGTCAATCCATAATCGTAGTCCCTGCCAATGACACCAAAATTGATGTCTCCCAAGCTACACCTCCACAGAAACCATAACATGGTCACTATCAAATATAGTAACCAAAAATAGGTTGGGTTCGAACCTAGAAGGAGTAAGCCAAAAATATCTCACACACTTATTGAAGTAGTTGAAAAAATATAAGAAAGTAAATGGGTGGATTTTACGAGAACAATATCAAAAGTAAAAAATTTTGGCTGCTTTGGTTGAAATCAATACGAGATGAATACTAGGACTGTGTTCTCCCTAACTTCCTAACTACATAAATTTATCATGCTCCATTGAACTATCCCAGTATCTTTCATGCAGAATATGATAAACTATGTATCACCAACTATCTTGTAAACACCATTGGTTAATTTCACTCTTTACCTTTTGTGTCTCAGAGTATTGCTTTACTAACCCTTATCCTAGATCCTAGATTAACTATTACTTTTTGAATGTCAAGTTAATTAGATAAGGGTTGGTATCCTTAAATTACTATCATGATCTTCTTTTCCTAATCTCTACCTCTCTTTTGACGTATCAAATACAGTCAGGTTCTCAACGTTGGTTGACATTAATAAAACAATGAAATTGAAGATGATCACAATACATGTAAGAATATTTATCAAGAACTACTTTGAACTTCCTCTACTTTATTACTCCGCCAGGGTTTCTACAAACCTTGTTTGATGATTTAGCCGCTCATATTTGCAAGAACTTCTATAGAATTCATCAATGAAAGTATACAAATAAACTTACAATAATTTAAGAATAAAGCCAATAATCTCAAATTAAAAATCCACCTTAAAACCAAGAATAATGGATTAAAAGATCAAAATTTTAAACTTAGAATAAATAAAGTGTTGTGAATGTAAAGAGTGCTTAAACTAATAAAAAAACATCAAAGGTATATCTAGAATACATTAGAATCCTAAAAATTCAAACCAAAATGAATCAAGAAAACTAGGTTGATGACCACGTGTGGACCCCAAGGTGGGTCATAAGTGTTAGAAATCACAGCAGGCTGTAGGATTCTACCCACGATGGCACTTACAGAGGTGTAAGTGGTATTTACACCCCATAAGTGACCCGTTCATAATAGTCAAAAAAATCTTCAACTTTTACAACCTTAGAACAATATCCTCTGATACTTATGAGGCAACTTACGGTGGTCGTAGGTGGAATTTACGGCTTGTAAGTGTGCCCATAAGTAAGGTCTTCTGCACACTTAAAATCTTTCTCTTCTTTTTAGCTCCAGAAACTAGTTTCCTACAAATAAACATAAAAATACATCATATCTAACAAAACGGACCTAAGTACTTGAATATTTTCTAGTTTTAAACACTGAAAGTGCCACTAAACCATGGCACACCATGATACAATTTTTGAATTTGAAAGTAATATTCATTGTCCTTGCTATTTATGATGCAAACTTTAATCTAATGAACTTTGTCGGGATTCGTAATTCCTTCAACCTACCTGAGGTGAGTAAAGATGCTATTATACTATGGTTGTTTCCCTTCTTACAAACTAGATAAGCTATTTTATGGTTGACTAAGTTGCCATGAGGATAAATATTACTTGGCAGGAATTAAAGAAATAATTTTTAGTGAGATTCTTCCCACCTTCCAGAATTTTACAATTAAATATGTAATTTACAACTTTAAGCAACTATATTTAGAGTTTGTATATGAGACATGGTTAAGGTTTAATAAAGAGTGGAAACATGTCCTAAATCACCAGATCCTTAGTCATAGTTTGCTTCAGATATTCTAAAAGGATTTGAATACTAATAATAAGGTTGTTGTCAAAACCGTAATAGGAGATGAATTTATGAGTCTAGTTTGGGAGTTGGCTTCTGCAATACTTGATATGATCACTAAGCAATTTGTGGTTGGCATACACATGATTCAAATATCCCTATAGACACTTATGTGATAGGAGCATCTACAAAGTAATTATAGTATCGAGTTTATCTTGTTCAAAATATAGTTTCTGGCAGTGGGGACAAAAGATGTAAATATAGTAGGATTTCAAGGTAAAATGCCTAGATATGACAACTCTAATTTTGAATAGGAGGCTAAATAACTAGATAATCAGGCAACGGGTTTTTAAGCCAAAAGTCAAGGGTCTAATCAAGATAATTGAAGCTCTGATCAAGAAATTAAGGTCTGAACTATTATAAGACAACAACTACAACTGGTATAGGTATAGAGATAGGAGTGGAGACAGAGATAGTGATAAGAAGAGCAATGATGATTATAAAAATGACAAAAGTGTCCTTTTATGTTTTGCCTAGAAGTAGTGATTCTGATTTGAGTAACTCTAGGATAAATGATATGCTTGCTAAAGTGTTGAAAGGGGTAGGAAAGATTGATTATTTCCTTAAAGAGATTCGGGCATATATTTTAGGAATTAGTCAAAAAGTTGGGTTATATTTTACCACTATCAAGTAGATTAAGCAATAGTTTGGTCAAATTTTTGCTGCAATAAATTAATGTTAAAATGGCACACTTTTAAGCATCACTATTCAAAACATGAAGAACAACAATCATTATTTGTCTATAACCATTAAGAGTGGAAAAATTATGGCCAATCCTCTGTGCCCATAGTTATTGAGAATGATGCTAAGACTATGATGGTTGATGATTAAAAAATAGTTGAACTGAGAAATTAAGTTTTTGATGAGAAGGTGTCTAAATAAACACCTTTAGTTGCTGAAAAGGAGGATAAGGCTAAGAAGGGTAAGTAAAAGGAGGTCCCACATATGTTGACTTTGATTCCACAACCTCCTCCTCATTTTTCTTAAATATTTTAAAAAAAGTTAAAGGAGGGAAGTATCATAAGTTTATCTCGATGCTAAAGCAATTATTTGTGAACATCTCTTTGGTTGAGGTAGTTGAGAAAATTTTGAGTTATGCAAAGTTCATTAAGGATTTAATGACTAAAAAGAGGATCATAAGTTTTGAGTCTATTGACAATTTGCACCATTGTATAGTAATAGCTTCCTGATATCTTATGGGAAAAAGAAAGATTCCAGAGTTTTCATAACTCTATGGACCATTGGGGCTTTCAACTTTGGAAAAGTCTTATATTACTTGGATGCGAGCATTAGTTTGATGTCGCTAGCAATATTTAGATAATTGGGGTTGTAGTTACCCAAACCTACTTTGACAAGACTTCTTATGGCAGATCGCACCATAAAAAAGCCTATGGGAGTTTTATATGATGTCTTGGTGAGGGTTGAGTGTTTCATTTTTCTGGCATATTTCATCATCCTCAACTATGAAGTTGATTTTGAGGTTTCTATTGTCTTTGAGAGACCATTTTTTACAACTAAAAGAGCATTAGTTGATATACAGACTACTAAGTTAAAAATTTCAATTGAATCATGAATAAGTAACATTTAATATTTGCCAATCAATGAAGCAACCAAAATACATGTGTGTGATCTCATTTATTGATACAGTAGTTAAGGATGCCTTAATAATTCACGTTAAGAAGAGACATTGTGTTGAAGCACTAGTGACATTAATATGATTCTTTAGGGTGATGATATTGATGAGTATGATGAAATGGTGAATGCACGTGCTGGTTTAAGTTCCTATACTTTTGCATGGAAAAAGATAGATTTGGATTTGACGAATAGGGCATCCCCCCCAGCCAAGTCTTCTATGGAGGAGCCTCCTGTCTTGGAGCTCAAAGCTCTTCCATCCCATCTTTGGTATGCTTCCTTGGGAGACAAAAACATTTTGATGGTTATTATAGTAGTAGATTTGGTTGAATGGCAAGTTGAGGCTCTAGTATTAATTTTATAGTGACTTAAGAAAGACATCGAATGATTCATTGCTAACATTATTGGTATTTTATTTGGAATTTGCAATCATAAAATACAACATAAGCAATGTTGTATTCCTAGTATTGAGCATCGACATAGGCTAAATTGACTTTGTAAAAATAGTCAAAAAAGATCATCAGATGGTTGGATGCTGGTGGTGTTTACCCTATTGTCGATAGAAAATAGGTAAGTCAAGTTTAATGTGATCACTATAGTTCCAAATGCAAAAAATAAAATTATTCCAATGAATCTGGTGACAAATTGGCAAATGCGCATGTATTATAGGAAGCTAAATGCATGGATTGTAAAAGATCATACTCTAATGTCTTTTATAGATCAGATGTTAGACCATCTTGCTTGTAGAGGATGGTATTTATTTTTAATGGTTAATTTAGGAAACCATTAGATTTTGATTACTCCTGAAGACCAAAAGAAGACCACTATCACTTATCTATATGGGACATTTGCATTCAAGATGATGTCGTTCAGGTTATGTATTGCACCATCCATATTTTAGTGTTGCAAGATTTCTATCTTCTCAGACATGGTGGAGGAAACTATTAAGGTATTTATGTATGATTTTTGATTGTTAATGACTTTTTTGAAGATTTTTTGGCCTATCTGGATAGTATTTTGAAAAGGTATGAAGATTGCAATTTGATATTTAATTAAGAGAAGTGTCATTCTATGGTCAAAGAAGGAATAATGCTCGATCACAGGATTTCAAAGAAGGTAATTGAGGTTGACAAGGTATAGGTTTAGGTGATTGTAAAGTTGTCTCCATTTATTTTTGTGAAGGTAATTTGAAGCTTTTTAGGGCTTACTAGGCTTTATCATGGGTTTATTAAGAAGTTCCCAAAAAATGCACACTCTTTGTGTAAGTTTTTGGAGATCGAGGTGAAGCTCAGTTTTGATAATACAGGTATAGAGGCATTTGAGTGTCTAAAGGAGAAACTAACTTTGACTCCCATTATTATTTCACCTGATCGCTCCATGCCTTTCGAGGTTATATGCAATTCAAGTGGAGTAGCCTAGAAAAATTCTTAGGACAAAAGCGTGAAAAGATCCTTCATCTTATCTATTATTTTAGAAAACCTCTTAATCCAGCTGAAAAAGTAATGCAATGATGGAGCAAAAGTTACTTGTTGTGTTTTTTGTGTTTGAGAAATTTACACCGTATTTGTTTAGCATAAAAGTGACTATGCATACACAACTCTTAGGTACCTTATAGAAAAAAATTATGCAAATCCAAGATTGAATCATTGGGTACTTCTATTACAAAAATTTGACTTTGAAGTCAAGGATTGAAAGGAACCAAAGATCAAGTTGTTGGCCACTTATATCAACTTAAAGAAGAGAAAATGCTAAAATTAAAGTATGAGCTTGTGATTGATAATACTTTTACAGACGAACAAGTATCGACTGCATTACAAGACTATATTTCATGGTTCACAAATCTTGCTAATTATTTGGTAATTGATGTGGCGCCCAAGGAGTTATCTTTTTAGCAGCAAAAAAAGTTTATGTATGATGTGCAAAATTTTTCTAGGATGAGCCATACTTGTTTTGGATTTGTGCAGATGGGGTAATTCGTAGATGTGCCTTGGAGATTGAGATGATGAGTATTTAAGAGGCATGTTATTTATCTTGCATTGGGGATCATCAAAGTGGTGCGAGAACTGCATATAAGATTTTGCAATATGGTTACTATAGGACCACCATTTATCATGATGCTTATGACTATATAAGATCTTGGTACCAATGCCATAGACAAGGGAACATATCACGAAGGCATGAGCTGTCATTGGCCCCTATTATGGAGATTGAGATGTTTTACTTATAGGTATTGGTTTCATGGGTCCATTTGTAATCTTATATGGTATGAAGTATACATTAATTGTTGTTAATTATATTTCCAAAGGGTTGGAAGTGGGTTTAATACCAAACAATAAAAGGAAGAACGTTACAAATTTTCTAAGGAGGAATATATTTCATAGATTTGGTATGCCAAGATCCTTTATCAACGATGAGATTTCTCACTTTTGTAATTATCTATTCAAGGTTTTGCTTGAAAAATATAGTGTGAAACATAAGGTGGCAATGCCTTATCATCATTAATCAAATAGGGAAGTTGAGGTCTCCAATCGAAGAACAAGTCCATTTGGCAAAGACTATGAATGCCAATAGAATGAATTGGGCTAGAAAGTTTGATGATGCATTATGGGGTGACTAAACAACTTCTCTATATCATCTTATGTATAGCAATGGAAGACATTTTCCTATTGAACTTGACCATAAGGCACTGTGGGCACTTAAGAGGTTGAATCTAGCATGCAGTGATGCGCCTAAGTTGAGTCTTGAATAACTAAATGAAGTGGATGACTTCTGTCTTAAAGAATATGAAAGTTCATCTATACAAAGAAAAAATGATGTCATACCATGATCAAAAGATTTAGAAAGTTCATTGCTGGGAACATTATTTTGTTGTTCGATTCTAAGCTTTACTTGTTTTCTAGGAAGTTGAGTTCAAGATGAAAGAGACCTTATCTAGTGGTGATGGTGTTTCCTTATGGTACTCTTGAGCTTGAAAATAATGAGGTCCTTAATTTTAAAGTAAATAGTCAAAGAGTGAAGCAGTACTTCGGTGATGCTGAAGAGATCAAGTTGATATGCAATGTAGTTCTTAATGAAGTTTGAGTAATCAAGGCACTCGAGTCGTGTCGTGATATTAAATCAGGCATTGTATAGGAGGCAACCCATTGGTAGTTTGGTGAAGTTTTAGTAGCCAAATTTTTCATGTCATTTGACCATATTAATTCAAAAGCTGCTTGAAAGTAAACCCAAGGATTTTGCTCTTATTTTTCCTTTATGTTCACTTGTGATATAAGGTACTGTATGTTGAAATGAGTATGTCATTACAGCCTAAAAAAGAAACTAGAAGAATTTTAGATGCTCAGGTGTAACAGCTATCCCAATGAGTTGTAGCCCTAGGCAATGACTCATAGGATGAGACACAACCACTGGGATTTAAAAAAATTAATGCATTGTGAAATTCTCATCCCATAACTCCCAGAACATGCCATAGTGACCGTAGGGTCTCATGATGACTCATCATATTGAGCTTTAAGGACTTAAGAGGATAACCCAAGTAGGTATTCTAACTTGTATACTATAGATAGAGGGAACAACTCGTTGACATTTGCAACCAGTCGTAGGATCAATCGTTGTCACTTGGTCAAAATAGGTCTTAATCTTTTTGAAAGAATGTGGCCCTACCCAACTTGAGTATGCGATTTAAAACCTAAATCCTTCACCTAATTCATGTTTTCTTTTATTCAAAACTTATAACTCCCTTCATCTATAAGAAAAGGTTTTCTCCCATTAATCATTCCCTAAATCACGTATAATTTTCATCAAATCCATAATATTCTTTGTTCCTCATAGTCTAAACTCTGTATTTAACATAGTTGTTAAATTCTGAGAAAATTCATTCAACTCATCAACTTCAAAGATCATAGTAAGTAAATTTGCTTTTAATTACGTTGATTTTAGTGTTTGATAATTTTTTATGGGTACTCCACAATTGTTTTAATTTTAGAAAACCCTACATGATATTGCTTGAGTATGGACATGGTGATTTGCTTAAATTGATTTATCTCTTCACTAATTAAAAGTTGTAACTTGAATTTAGGAGTGGTTAATAGGTATTTATGAAAATAATTGGTAGAAACAAGTGTAAAATTGTGATCTAAGGTAAAATATGAGTAACCACAATACTTTGGTTAATGGTAAACATTAGGAATTTATTTTCTCGACCATTTCAATGATTGTAAATTTATTCCAGTGTGAAATAGTTGGTAATTTTGTGCTTGAGAATGTGAATATTCAGAAACTAAGAATTTGTAGTCCTTACGACTATTGTAATGACTTGTACCTTAAGAAAATAAGTTAGGGAATGAGTTGTAACCAATGGCACTTTTTTTTGTAATTGTAAAATCTCTGATATTAAGTGAAAAGTCTTAGTACAAGTAACCCAATGACTCACAGGGATCACTTGTAATGAGAACCTGTAATTGCACCTTTGCAGGAGTTAGACCAAATGAGTCACCCACTGAGTTATAAGGAGAATCAATGACTCATAAGATAGACTAGTTAGGAGAATAATGAATAATTAAAAATTGGTACTTAACCCTATGAGTCACCAAATGGGTCATAGATAAAGGTAACACCGTATTGCCTGACCTATAGGGACTGGCTATGTGATTGATACTTGTACTTTATTTTCCCAACCTTTTTGAGTATAGATGCTTACACTCTACAGATACCATGGCACCCAAGAATGACACTTATAAAGGAGAAAAAAGGGGCCAACCTACACCAAAGAATCAAGCAGAATTTATAAACAACTCAAAGAAGTACCCAATAATAAGGAATTAAATGGTTCAATAAAGGAGTTTCCACTGTTGAGTTTGGTTGAGCCACATAAGAGATTACCTTGGATTGGCACGTTGCTGCCTCACATGAAAAGTAAAAAGGTGTCTCCACTGCACTCACCACCACCTTTCCAATTTAAAAGGGAAGGTGAAGTAGAGTTTTGATGTGTCATGGTTTCATTGGACTATTCATGCTTAAAACCAGAAAATATGCAAGTACTTAGGTTTATTTTGTTAGATATGATGTGTTTTTATTTCCATGTTACGGGAAACCAGGTTTTGGAGCTTAAAAGAAGAAAAGAGTTGAAGGGTGCAGAAATCCTCACCTACAATACCACTTATGTGGCATGGGTACTACCTACAATCTTCGTAAGTTGCCTTATGGTTCTCAGAGATGACAGGTTCAAAGACCTTAAAAGTTGAAGACATCTGACAGTGAAGAGGAGGTCCACTTACGAGCTATAAGTCCCACTTACGCCCCATATGTACCTTTATGGGTGAAGTTATGAAGTAGCTTAAAATACACTAAAGTTTTCTATCAATTACAACACCTACTTATGGGGTGTAAGTACCACGTAAGGACCATAAGTGGGTCTATAAATAGGCAATGACCCAAGTTTTCCTGTTCGTTTTGGTTAGGATTTTTAGGGTTTTGATGTCAACTATAAATACCCTTTTATGTTTTTGTATTTTTTTATGCACTATACATTCAAAAACATATATTGATTTCAAGATTTGACTTTTGATCTTGTGATCTATTGTTCTTGGTTTTACACTTGAGTATTTATTTTAGATTATTGGGTTTATTCTTAAATTACTGTGAGATTCATCATATGCTTGCTTAATTGAATTCCATGGATGTTCTCATAAGTATGAGAGGCTAAACCACCTAACTAAGGTTGAGGGAACCTTGGAGAAAATAGAAATTAGAGGAAGTGAAACGTTATTCTTGATCAATATTATTGCATGTATTGTGGTTGCCTTTGATTTAATTATTTTCTCAATAGTGGCCAATGTTGTGAACCCGCCTGTATTCACCACCTATTTCAAAAGAGAGGTAGAGATTAGGCAAAGAAGATCACGATAGTAATTTGAGGCTACCAACCCTCATCTAATTAACATGGCACTCAAAAGGTAATAGTTAATCTAGGATCTAGGATAAGAGTTAGTAATGCTACACTCTGAGACTCAAAAGGTGAAGAGTAAAATTCACTTAAGGAGTTCACAAGATGGTTAGGGATACACAACTTATTAGATTCTGTATACAAGATATTGGGATAATTCAATAAAACATGATAAATCTACGGAGTTAAGAAGCTAGGGGGAACAAAGTCCTAATACTCATCTCGTATTGTTCTTAACCAAAGAAACCAAGATTTGTTCTTTTTGACATTGTTCTTATCAAAATCTCCCTATTTACTTTCCTGCATTTTTTGACTACTTCAACAGATTTGTGAGAGATATTCAACCTATTTCCTATGGGTTTAACCTCATTATTTGTTGGGTTACTATATTTGACATCGACTGTATTATACTTCTTAGAGGTATAGTTTCTGGCAACATCAAATTTTGGAATCATTATTGGGGAATGCAGTTACGAATCAATTGATAGAGTTTTTTGAGGTTGTTGTGCTTTGCTTTTCTATTATTCTTAGGACGTATGCTTGTATATGCCCAGTAATAAGAGTCAAGGCAGCCCCTTGATACCACTTTATCCAGAGCTTGAAAGAACCCTACGATAGAATTGAAGGATATCATATCAAGGTCGTGAAGCTCATCATAAGGGTCTTTGAGATGATCCACTCGACCTAACACCCCCACCTCTGCATGGTATTCAGGAGACAGCTGCACAAATCACTGCACAATTACTAGCAAAAGAAAATATAAGGATGGATAATGTGGCTACCTGTCATGTAGTTCTAGATGAGAGTTATAGAAAAGAAGCTGATCATCGAGCTGAACTTGAAAGAGCTAGAAGATATAGAGTTCCTGTTCTTCCATCTTGTTAATATTTTGCATCATATAATAATCCAAAGTAAGACATAAGGTACATTGAGCCTATTAAGTCAAGAGCTGTAATTCCTCCTGAGTTTCCCCACGGGACAAAGTTTGATATCACAAGTGCTATGATTCAGCTTCTAAATTTTAAAGGTGTGTATGTGCAAGTTTGCTGACTGATGACACAAACATGTACATCATTAATCTTGTTGGAATTTGCACTTCATATAATATACCAGGGTTGAGTTAGGAAACTTTGAGACTCAGGTTGTTCCCATTCTCTCTAATTACGAAAGTGACATTATGGTTAGGGAAACTACCTTATGAGTCCATTACTACTTAGAATGAGTTGTAGAAGCAATTCTTATACCAATTCTTTCCTATGGCAAAAATGCTGCAATTGAAGGATAAGATCTATAATTTCAGGCAATCGCATTCTAAACCATTGTATGGGGCATGGTTTAGGTTTAAGAATAAGTTAATAATGGTGTCTAATCACAAAATTATAGGGATAAATTTGCTAGAAATTTTCTATCATGACATGAATACCATTTTAAAGTTGTTGTGGATACTATTATGAGTGTAGCTTTCATGAGCCTACATTATGAGGTAGAGTTAGAAACCTTAGATCGGATCTCTCTTACCAACTGAGGGTGGAATACTTTAGAGGTAGACAGAGGCACTGACACTTATGCTATTGGGTCTTCTAGAAAGCAATGAATTATAGATAATACTGTGTCTTAAGAAGCTATGCAACTGAGGATGGAGATTAGATTACTAACTAAGAAATTTGCAATCATGAATTTTGAAAAGGTGAATATTATGGGTGCATAAGGTAAAAAATCTAATTTGTATGACTCTGATGTTGAAGAAGAGGCAAAACATCTAGATAGAGAGTTGGAGGGTTTCTGAGCCAAGGGCCAAGGGTCTACTCAAGACACTTGGAACTCGAGGCAAGGAAACCAAGGTTGAAACTATTCTGGGGATAGATATAGGGATCATAGTAGAGAAATAAATAGTGGCTGGCGGTGTAAAAATGATTATAAGGAGAAAAGTGGTGCATATGTTCCACCTAAAAATCATGACACTGATTCAAGGATGGAGGCGTTCCTTACTAAACGGTAAAGGTCCAGAAAGACAAGAAAGTTTCCTTAAGGAGATTAAGGCAAATATTTCTAGTTTGAGCCATATAGTGGAATCATATGCTACTACGATCAAGCAAATTAACAGTAATTTAGTCAAATGTCAATGACCTTGAATCAACATCAATCACACACTCTTCCAAGAAATACTACATAGAATTCAAATAATGATAGTAAATGTTTGGCCATCACCACTCGGAGTGGTAAGGTTACCATTGATAACCCTATGCCTAGAGTTGATGAGGTTTGGGATAATGTTGTTGATATTGAGGATGCAACAAAGCAGGACCAGAAAAGTTGGTGACTAGTGGTGAGTCATCACAAAAACCAATGAGTGTTGATAGAAGAGATGAGAAAGATAAAGGAGGGGGAAGAAAGTTTAGCCTTTATTAAAGACTGTTCCATGACCTCTCCTACCTTTTCCTCAGAAATTGAAGAAGAACCAAGAGAAAGTGATGTATTAGAAGTTCATGTCAATTTACAAGGTACTGTCTAATAATATTCCCCTTGAGAAAATATTAGAGCAGATGCTAGGCTATGCAAAGTTCATGAAGAATTTAGTTTTTAAGAAGTGGATGGTGATTTTGAGCCCGCTGATAATATACACCATTGTAGTGATATTGCCTCTCAATTTTTAGTAGAGAAGAAGGAGGACCTCAAAGAATTTACTATTCCATGTACTATTAGCTACTTCAACTTCTCTCGATCTTTATGTAATTTGGGAGCTAGTATCAATCTGATACCGTTGGTGATGTACAAACAGTTAGGGTTGGGGCACCCAAACTGACATCTATAAGACTATTGATGACCAACCATACTGTAAAGAAATCGGTTTGTGTATCATGTGATGTGTTGGTAATGGTGGCATCCTTTATATTTCTAGATGACTTTGTGATCTTTGAATGTGAAGTTGACATTAAAGTACCTATTATCTTGGGAAGGACTAGATACGGATAGAGTATTGGTTTACATGGTGATGGAGTAGGTAAAGTTCAAACTCAATGCTGAACATGTGACTTTTAATATGTGTCAGTTGATGCAACAGTCAAAAGATATGTGGGTGGTGTCTGAGCTAGACACTATTAATGATGATGCATTAACTGTCCCTATTGAGGAGAGACTTGGGATTGAGGCACTAGAAATAGTTATTACAAACTTTGTTAGTGATGGTCTCGATGACTATGATGAGATAGTGAGTGCAATATATGGTAGAAATTTTTATTCTTATGCTCTGAATAAGTTGGATCTTGACTTGAAGAATAGGGCTACTCCACCAGCTCGACTATCTATTGAGGAGACACCAGTCTTGGAATTAAAGGCCTTCCCATCTCACTTGTGATATGCATTTTTGGGGGTTGATAGTACCTTGCCAATCATTATTGCTTTTGATTTATTAGATTCACAAGTTAAGGCATCGATTTCACTCTTGTAGAGATTTAAGAGGGCTATCAGATGGATTATTGCAGATATTATAGGGATTCCACCTGAGATTTCTATCATAAAATTCTGCTTGAACCAAATTATATTCCTAGTACTGAGCAACAACATCGCTTGAATCCACCTATGTAGGAGGTAGTCAAGAAATAGATTATAAAGTGGTTAGATACGAAAGTTGTTTACCCCATTGTGGACAACAAGTAGGTCAATCCTATTTAATGGATACCTAATAAGGGTGGGATCATTATGGTCCCAAACGAGAATAATGAGTTAGTGCCCAAAAGACCGATTACTTGATGGAGAGTGTGCATGGATTACCAGAAGTTGAACACTTGGACATAAAAGGACTGTTTTCCTTTATTGTTCATGGATTAGATGCTAGATAGACTTACAGGTTGGGGTTGGTACCAATTTTTATGGGTATTTGTTGTATATTTAGATTTTTATTACCCTGAAGACCAAGAAAAAACTACTTTTACTAGCTCATATAGTACTTTTTCATTCAAGAGGGTGTCGTTCGGAATTTGCGATTCTTCTATCATCTTTCAACACAGCATGATGTCGATATTTTCTGATATGGTGAAGGACACTATAGAGGTCTTTATGTATGACTTTTTAGTTGTTGGGGGCTCTTTTGATGATTGTATTCTCCATTTGTCCAATGCACTTCATAAATGTGAGGAGTGCAACCTAATTTTGAATTAGGAAAAGTGCCACTTTATAGTGAAGGAAAGGATTGTTATCGGACACAAGATTTCAAAAGGGGGAATTAAGGTTGATAGGGTGAAGATAGAGGTGATTGAAAAGTTACCTCCTTTGATTTCTATCAAAGGTATCAGGAGTTTCTTAGGTCATGCTTCATCAAGGACTTCTCTAAAATTAGTAATCTATTATGCAAGCTTTTAGAGAAGGAGGTGAGGTTTGTGTTTGATGATGTATGCCTCAATGCTTTTTAATGCCTCCCGAAATCACCCCTCGGGATGCTACACGGTGCCTAGGGTCATAAGTGACCCCAAGCTAACCCTTTACTTGGTATCACACATAATTAACTGAATAAAATTCATAAAACCAAAAGAATAAGGTGGAATATAACTCTAATATGAATTTTCTCAATGCCAAAACTGGAGTCACAAGGTTACAACTCAACTTTTTACAACAAAATCAAAACCCAACACATCAAATTCTACCCACTATCTATGAAACCTTTGCTAATACTAACCATGGGTAGTTGGGTCATGACTCCCAAGCACCCCGACTCAATACGACTGAAAAATAAAATATCACTCGTCTCAACCGTATCACTGACTCGAGCCCTTGAATCAAAAGAACTCCTCACCTGCCAACGAGAAGCTGAAAACTGATCGAACATGGTACATATGCTATAATTTGTACCTACATTATGAGACAATGTAGCACATACACCTATATGTGGATTAGCAATTGGGAATGTACTGAGTATATGGGGGTGAATACACATGTATAAAATAGTATCAACCTTCTTCAGTCAAATTATGGATTCAATATGGGAAGACTCACATAGCTTGAACAAGTATCAAATGTAAAGCTCATAAACCATGTAAGATGAGGCACATAACACAAATTTTGTGAGTCATCATTATTTAACTTTAAAATAAAAAAATCTTCTCATATTCTCAATACTCAAGACCAAAAGGGCTTTAAACAATACTATCAACTTATGCATAGGACTCAAGGAGAGTAAAACTTCATTAGTGCTCAAGATCTCATAACTCTTTTTAAAATCAAATACTTAGAATTCAAAATCATATCGTTTTTAAACATACTTGAAGGCATTTCATTCACTTTAGGAAAATATCTTATTTCAAGCTTTATGGAAATCATTCAATCTCAAAAGGAAGATACTCTAGTTTAGTAAAAATAACTCATCTCAAGGTTTCATGGGAAAATACCATATCGAGGGAAAATACTTTCTTTTGAAGAGATAATTCATATCGAGGGAATACTTTAGCTAGGAAATCATTTTACAACCTCATTAGTAGGAAAATAGCTCATAGTAGGGAAAATACTTTAGTTTTCGAGGAAGTAGCCGATCTCAAGTTTGAAAGGTAAGGGAGGTCCTTGTAACTGGCATAAACCATGCAAGCTACATGGAGTCTAATGTTTTGTCCTCCTAAGGAAGAGACCCCACGTTGGGAAGGAGCATCATACTTTTGCCAGGGAGTATAACTTGGGTCTAGTGATCACTAAATGAAACTCGACCTCGAGCCCAATATCAACTCGGCCTTAGGCCTAATAATCATAAACTCGACCTCAGGCCCAACCTACGGTGGCACATAGTTTTGGGGTAAGAAATCGTAGTAACTTACCCGCTTGGTGCTAAATACTACTCCCTTTAGATTATCTGTGCTCATCTCATAAGAAATCCACTTTTATAATAATGTCATTGTTTACCACGAAACCAAAAATCAAATCAATAATCTCATATAGTGAAGTGGATTTCAAAGCTCTCGGACCATTAGGTCAATTCATTTCTTAATCATCTCAAAATACTTAAATCATGGATGCTTATAGCACAAGAGTTCACAAATTCACAAGTCCCAAATAGGGCTTACTAACCCATAGTTTAATCTCAAGTTAAAGATCATCAAAAGCATAATGCATAGCATATAGATTCGTAAATCATGTGGAAATCTGAGAATTTCAGCAATTTATGTCAAAATCTCAATATAGTCATATGCTTCTATATCTCAAACATTGCAAATATTAGCTTTTCAAGAAGTAAAATTATGGGTTTTATACCCAGCTGTAATTTCTCAAGAAAACATGCAAAAATCGTGCCATTTGACTCTTAATTCATGGGGAATATCAAGATAATGCATTCAATAATAATGTGTGAAAAATTCCAATTCAATTTTGTAGAACCTCATAGATTTTAGGAAAATCATGATGTAAATAAGACTTTTGAGCACAAGGGTGAAAGGGTTACCCTTGTTCAAAACCCCTCATACCTGAGATTATGACATTGGATGAATAAGCTTTCTCTAAACTTTTCTTTTTATCCTTGAAAAAGAGGGTTCTTGCCACAATTGACTTAGGGAACTTGAATCTCAACTCAATTTGAAGAATCCATGGTGAGTTCTTACATTCCTTGGAGAAGAATTTTTTTTTGATTTGATTTGGAGGCGAAAACCCTAGCTTATTAGTGTTAGAGATGGGAAACTGAGGCAGCTGCTTCGCATAGAATACAAGGAGGGTTTATAAGAGGGGAAAAGACCAAAATATCCCTTTAAAAATAGATTAAAATACTAAATGAGGGCTGCGATGGTCGAATCGATGGTCCATCAAAGGTTCGACGGTCCGTCAGATCATCTGTCACAAGCTGGCCAGAAAAAGAGACATACTGCCTCGATGCTATGGTCTTAGCGATGGTATATCAAAAGTTTGGTGGTCCTCCATTTTGGACGTCGCACGATGGCTAGGATGAGGCCATACTACCTCAGAGTGACGGTCAAAGTGATGGTCCGTCAAAAAGTTAGTGGTCCATCATTTTGGCCGTCGCACGATGGCCAAGAAATGGGTCACTGCCTTGGTTTTGATGGAATGATTTATGGTCCATCGTAGACTTGATGGTCCATCAAATCATCCGTCAAACCTGGGCGATTCTGACAATGTTAGTAAAATGACCATAACTTTCTCGTTCGATGTCGGATTTTAACGAAATTGGTATTGTTGGAAAGTTAAATCAATGCTCTACATGACAAAAAGTCAATATTAGGGAAATACACATGGTTCAAAATATTTCACACTTTGGAAGACACCTCTCAAACTTTTAAGGACGGAATGACACTTCACTCAATATGCTCTGAGGCTCAAACTATGAGAGAATTTTATAGAGTTTTACAGTAGTTAATCTCGGCCCCTATTAATATGTCACCAGATTGGTCCTTGCCTTTTGAGATGATGTGCGATACTAGTGGTGTGGCCTTGGAAGCTGTATTAGGCCAATGACGTGAGAAGATCCTTCACCCCATCTACTATGCCAGCAAAGCATTAAACCCTGCACTAAAAAATTATAAAGTCACTGAGCATGAGTTACTCGCGGTGGTTTTTGATTTTCAGAAATTCTAATCTTATTTGATAGGGACCTATGTCATAGCTCACACTGATAAAGCAATATTAAGGTATCTTATGTCGAATAAAGATGCAACATTGAGGTTGATACATTAGGTCCTTTTGGTACAAGAATTTGACTTTCAGGTGAAAGATGGGAAAGACACTGTCAACTAAGTTGCAGATCCTTTATCTCGCTTGAAGGAGGAGGCTATAGAGAAGTTAGGGGATGAGATTGATATAGATGATACTTTTCTAGATGAGCGAGCCTTGACAGCATCTCAAAACCTAATCCTATGGTTTGCTGATTTTACCAACTTTGAGCAAGTGGTCTTGTTCAATAAGATTTATCATTCCAACAACATAAGTGGTTAATTCATGAGGTGAGGACATTTTTCTAGGATTCTCCTTATCTCTTTCGTATTTATGCAAATGGAATTATTCAAAGATGTATTCCTGAGATGGAGATGATGAGTATTCTTGAGGCTTGTCATTCATCACCAGTTGGGGGTCATCATGGCAGCACCCACACAACACACAAAATTATATAGTGTGGGTATAATTGGCCAACTATTTATAAGGATTCTCATGATTTTGCTCAAGCCTATGATTAGACTCAGCAGCAAGGTAATATTTTTCTAAGCATAAACTCCCAATGACACCTATCTTAGAGTTGGTGTTGTTTGTTGTGTGGGGAATTAATTTCATAGACCCATTTGTGAGCTCCTATAGTATGAAGTATATTTTGGTAGTGGTGATTGTGCTTCCTAATAATGAGGGAAAAAGTATCACCATATTTTTGAAGAAGAAATTCTCTTTTTGATTTGGCACTCTACGTGTCTGGTGATGTCTAAGAAACACTTCCTCTTAGAAGAGGATACAGTCGTTGCTAAATATAGTAACCCAATAAAGGTTGGGGTCGAATCCCAAGGTAATACGTGGACTCATGACTCTCAGTTGTTGTAATCAGTTGGCAGAACTGGAAAAGTAAATGGGGGGTTTTGAATAACAATATCAAACTAGTAGCAAATATCAATTTTGGTTGTATTCAGTTGTAAGTGAACACTAAGATTGTGTTCCCCTGGCTGCTCAACTTCGTAGGCTTATCATGATTTGTTGAACCAACCTGATACCTAGCATTCAGAATCGATAAGTTGTATACCTTCTGCAGTCTTTTGGACTAGTAGAAGGATTTTACCCTTTACCTTTTGAGTCTCTGGATGTCACCTTACTAACCCTTATCTTGATCCCAATTAACTATTAACTTTTGAGTCTCTAGTTATTAGATGAAATATAATCATCTTACTTAAATAAAACCTAGTAGCGGGGATCAACAGTTAAATGCCAAATTATTGTTGTCATTATCTTTTTTCTAGTCACTACTCCTCTTTTGGCGTAGGTAGCAATAATCTTGGTGTGATCCTAACGTGTGCAGCCATTAAGAAAACTATTATAGCAAAGATAATATAATACATGCATGGGTATCAGTTCGGAACAACGATAACACTTCCCCTACTTCGTCAATCCACCAGGGTTTCCACGACCCTAACTAAGGGGTTTTAGCCGCTATTTCTCATGAAGTAATCACCAACATTCACGATTAAAAGAATAAGATGAAATCACAATATGAAGAAGTAAAAAACAAAACCGTAACTGAATTAATCAACCAAAGTCAATGCAAGGGAATTCCAAGATTAAAGTCGAATATCAAAATGAAAATATGTTTGTGAGTATTAAGAGTGTGTAACATCTATTAAAAAACACATAAGGGTTGTTTATAGTACATGAGGAAACCATTAAATCAAAGCCCAAATAAAATAGGAGAAAAAAGGGTTGGTGGCTACTTATGGTCCCTATATACGCCCTGACCCTGGGCATAAGTAGTACTTGCAGCCTGTAGGGTGCGCGTAAGTAGTGACCGCAAGTGCTCGAACCAAAAAATCCTGCAAGTTAGCTCTCGAGATTTTAGGCTTCTGACATATGCTTTGCTCACATGTGGTCAGCATGTTGACTCAGCAAGTGCCGAGAGTTAGCGTTTCAGCTCTTCTTCAATGCCCGCACATGTTTTGATCATGAACAAGCCAAAAAGTGCCCTAAACATCCATAATTTCTCCCATTAGTATCCAAAAACACTTTTTTTCATCTATTTCATGAACTTAGCATCCAAAATATGATTTCCTACAAAACATACCCAAAAATCATCATATCTAACAAAAAAACCTCAGAATCTTGCATATTTTCCTTGTTTGAAGCGTCAAAAGTGCTATATTTTTATAGCACATCATCACCCTCAACTTAGAAAGTTTGCATGTCCTCAAGCAACAAAACACAATAAAAAAAACGACCCTTAACTAGGAGAATCTAAGCTATTCAAGGCAGTCAATCAACACTTTTAAGCTAAAAACACAAATTAATCTAGACATGCCAGTTCTACAATCATACCATGACCGGCGAAAAAAAAGGCATAACAATAAAAACCCACGGCGGCTATGGTACACCTCAGCCCAACTAAAAATTATGCACTATCCTCAATGTGCTAGAATAATACAAAATAAAGGAAGGTGAGAACATACCCGGGATGCACTAAGCTTTCGTGTCATTAGTATCCTAAGATGGGGGTATATCAGCTGGAGGTGGTGGTAGTAGTGCACTACTAGAGGATACACCCGCGACTATCTCTATATGCCTCTGCCTATCAATGACTGTAGTCTCTATTGAATTATGTCTGCATTTTAATGGGCTGGTCATATGGTATATCAGGATCCTGCAAGTCTCCAATGTGACCTCTCTTCTCCCCAAATACCGGGATATCTTCCTCATCCTTTATAAAGAAATTTAAATATCTGTCTGTGTACAGAGATGATATCTGGAACACTAAGGGTATAACTAATAGAGTGGCTACTACATTGCTCTTTATCAGAGAGCATACCTTTGATTATAATATGTTAAACTCCTCCCTTATATGGGCTATATTCGGTGCCTCTATCTCTGTAAATTTGTCTATTACTTATCTCTCAAACTCATCAAGATGTACATGTAAGTCAACACATAGCTTAGACAAGGAAACTCTCTATGCGGCCTCCCATTTGGCCTCTCCCTGCTCGAATCTAGTCAAACCCCTGATCTCATCTACCTATATAGAGTAGTCATCTCGGTCTCAACAATCTTTAACCAAGCATTAGTGGCCCTCTAATTGTCCACTAAGCTCTACAATAACTCTCATGATTTAGTGATCATACCTCTAGTAGGAGCTGTAGTGGATGGTTGAGTAGGCTCTAAAGATATGTCACCTGGGGCTGATGAAAAAGTGGTTGGTGTCCCCTCACCCTGAGTACTCGTATATGGGGCCTCTCTAAGCTCCCCTATCTCTATATTAACACTAATACCCACATCACTTCCACGTGCATCACTAGACTCTATGGAAATTGATGGGCCCTCAATCTGGGCCTGAGGTACTGTGGTAGGCTCTCTAGATTTCCTAGGAAGGACTGAACATGTCAAATCCTTCATACACTTTGTCTATGCAGTATCTGTCATAAGAACCCTATCATTTACTCCTGGTAACTCACATACACCAACCTCGTTACATAGCCTCTAAATCATGCAAGGGAATGGAAGATTAGTCATTTCCCTAAATTCTCTGTCATGGATCTCATGCCAGAGGATGGCTGCAAAATTAATAGCATATGCGGCCATCATATCAGCAACCAGAGCTACTCCCTTCCATGTTATAAAGTTATATTGATCACATAATGACCTTCAATCCATGGGTTAGCATAGCCCAAATGTGAAATATAGTTGGCCATCCACCTAGCCATTTCAATCCTCACTCATCTACGCTCTGCATCTCGCATAATGTGTCTATAATGTGTGACTCTTATCCTGTAGTCATACTTAGCTGTGGATGCGGGAGTAACATCATTTGGACCAAAATAACCCGTTAGATATTCTCTATGAAATATCATCTTTGACCTCTCTCACAAGTGTATGATCAAGTTGTGGCTGCTCCATGTGCCTCATAGGGCCATAAAATCTGCACATGGAAAGAACTACTGTATCTCGGTATAATGCATAAAATCATGTACCATAGTCGGTCTGTACAAACTGAGTGGTCTTGTCATCCACTCTTACTAATAACGATCAAATGCCTCCCACAACTGTGGTACTCTCCTAATCCCCTAAAAATCAACCTAACAGTTCTCATAAATAAGCCTCATAGGCTTACCAGTATCTGAGATACAATTTCCTATATCATAAGTTGCCTACATATCCTCTACAAACCACCTTAAATGTACCTCCGTGGCATGTATGGGTGTAGAAATCTGCCTCTGCGATACTAGTGCCTCAAGGGAAACTTGATCTGTACCCTTCTTATACTGGGTACATCTGACTGCTGTATATAGATGATGATACCCTCCTCAAACTGGGGCATTGCTGATGGCTCCTCCTGTTCTGAACCCTCTGATACACCCAAATTATAACTTACTTATAAAAGTGTAAGCGATCATTGTCAAATATAGAACCCAACAAAGGTTGGGGTCGAATCCCACAGGGAATACTTGTGCAACTAAGTAAGCTGATTCTTAATGGACTGTTGATCTAAGGTTCTAGAATAAAGGGCGTTTTAATGTATTAATAATATTCTTTTGTTCTTGTATCACATAGAGGTTCAGCTAATGATAGTTAATGCAAGTATAATTTCAATGAGAATAAGTTAACTAGAGTTATGCTCACCAATATGATCAAATAGTTAGGGTTGTGAATTTGTGCTTGATTTCTAATTTACAATTTTAATTGCAAGAAATATTGAATTCTAAGAGTTACCCACTTGTTTCTCAACCTAATAGGTATTTCACCCTTTACTTCTTTCGAACTTAAAGATTTCATGCATTATTCAATAGAACTCTCATATGGGTTGATCCCATTAGGGCATTAACCCTTAACCTAAAGGGTAAACCCATGGATTTTATGTGAATAACCTCTTTTACCAACATCCACTTTCTTGTTCAGACAAGTGATGTTCATGGGCTCACTTCTCAAGTTTGCAACCATAAGATGTCATTATAATGAATAGAGATTCATGCAATTTAGATAGATATTAGACATCAAATAGATTCACAACCCCAAGCATCTCTCTACATTAAGGCTCCCATAACCCTTGTCATAAGAGTTTAGCTGCTCATTTCCATATAAGATATCAAAGACATATTGATGTTCATAAATAGATTCAAGAGAGTACTTATAAAAGTTATAGTATTGTTCTTATTAATCTTTAATGGAAAATATGGAAATAATAATCAGATCTTAGTTTCTAGCTTCAAATCTCAAAGAAAAGTGTTCCAATGCTCTCAATAGAGGAGAAAGTATGATAATACTGTGTACAGTTCCAAAATAAACCTAATACTTAGTATTTATATGATTCCAGGAACTGGGGAATTTAAACTCAGAATTGTTGTGTCATGCTCGATGGGTCGGGCGACGGTCCATCTCCTGAACCATCTGGAACTTCAGTGATACTGCATTCTATTTCTTGTTGATGGGTCGGGTGACAGTTTATCATAGGGTCGATGGTCCATTGCTTGGACCATCATGGAACTTCCAGTAACACTGCCTTCTGCTTCTGGGCGACGGTTAGTCCAACGGTCCATCGCATGGTCGATGGTTTATCGTTGCTTGTCATTTTCTCCTGTTTTCCCCAATTTTTCCAAGTTATTCTTCACGCTTAGTTCTTTTCCTAAAAACACTAAAGTCCAATGTCAAATTCAATAATAGTTGCTTGAAAACACACAATTATCCTAAGAAAAGGCCTAAAATGTTCTGTCAAAAGCCAGAACATCAACACCCTCAACATAAGGCAATTGCTTGTCGTCAAGTAACTCAACACCAAGATACATATATGAACAACATAATGATGGGCATTTCACAGGCAAACCAACACAATCATACAATTATTCAACTGCCCATTCGACTATGTGATCTCAACACATATGGATCTACCACTGGCATTAACTACTAATAAGTATATTTAAAGCTACACATACAACCCCCCCAAAGAAATAAGTAGACTAGGAATAACTCAACGTGCCCTCATAGTCAAAGAAGTCACCTCACATTATACAATTAAGTCATGGACAAAACTAAGACTCTCACTCTCAGAAAAGAAGTTACAAACATAGTGCACACCCATAAGCTTGCCCTTATCATCTAACGTTCTCTCATAATTGACTCGCCAAGATCTAACAGGACTTGTTAAGGGTTGTAATAAGGTTTTAAGCTTGGTGAGGGTTGATCATTTAGACAAGTGACTTAAAGTACAAAACTTCACTCTCTTTACCCTTTTTAGTAGCTACTCACCAGGATTATAGTTCCTTTCGCTCATTCACAATCTTTATTATACATCTGTGCCCTTTCCATAACCCAGATTTTTTGTTTTTTAGAAGAACAGTAGTATCAACCACCCTCAACTTATGCTGATTTAGTTGGTTAAGATGCATACTATATATTTAAAGATCTAACTAGACCAGGGCCAGATGCTACCTATTAAATAAACTTCAACTCGCCCTCCTAGGCCGCCAACAATCCAACAGTAGACACCCTCAACTTAGGCAATTTTCCTAAGTTAAAGTGTACAATGTCCAAAATTGGACCAGGGCCAAAGCTAAGTGTTAACACCTTTTAGAGAGTGAATTAAACTTATTTGGACACAACAAACACTAACAAAGTTCAACAAGGTTTATAGGGGAAACAAAATATTTTGGTGGGTCATTATTTTGGTGAAGTGGAATAACAAAACAAGGAGGCCTACTATCCTATCTTATTAGGACAAACACATGACAACATCAGATGAACCGAGCAAGTTCTAGGTGTAACACTTATGCAAGAACTATGCAAATACTCAGACACATAGGCACTGAGTTAATTCCTATCCTACTAACTCTTTGGATTCACATCACATAGCTATGCTTTGCTTCACTTTACATTCAAATTCCAGTTTCAGAGTCATAAATGGTTTTACAACACTTTACCACATGGTATGAAGAAATAATTATACAAAAATTCAAAATACTTTGCCACAATCACTTATCATCCATATATACACAATGATGCCAACAAAATAGAAAATTACTTATATAAATAATCACTTGACGATATTTACAACGCATCACATGAAACTAAAAATACAAACTAGACATGTCGATTCTCCTAGATAAAAAATGAGGGAAAAGAACATTGGAAACAAAACCCCCAGGGTACATATATCACCTCCCTTAAAAAAATGATGCAATGTTCTCAATGCATGTGAAGTAAGAACAAACGAAGGAAAATACTTGTACAGCCTCTCAGTCAGATGAGGCATCAGTCAAATGGTCTGAGGTTACTTTGGCCTCGTCTTCAGCAATATTAAATCCTATGGTGGTAGGGGTCCTTACATCAATATCCTCATGAATTGGAGGGATATCACGATGAATAGGTTCAGAAATTAGCCTCCTAGCTGGGGCCGAACTAGTGGAAACACCAATAGCTTCATCCTGCACTTTCTTTTTCTAATTTTCCTCTGTTCTCTTTAACCTCTTAAGTGCTTTCTGCAGATCATAGTTTTCTCTTTCTTCCTGTGTCATGGCTTTAAGTCTCTTTTTCTTAGCTACTCTCTTTGTAGCTTTGTTGGATTTTTATCCATATCTGCTACGTTCTTACCCTTGTCTTTGATCGGTCTCCTCATAAAGTCAATAATACGTTTGTCCTCATTACTTATAATTTGGGCTGGATCAAATATAGGCTGTTGTGGATGTCATTTTAGCTCTTCTATATCTGCCTGGGACTATCTAAACTCCACTATATATTTGGCAAAATCTAGAATGGATATGACATCCAGCTTCTTATGGAGTCGATCATCCATATCGTCCATTCTTAGCTGAATGTTCCTGAAAGGGCATACTTCTGCCTCTATAATTCTTTCAACAAAGGGTTTGAAATCCTTCCTCCTATATAGATAACTACTTTTCAAACCTTTTCTGGGCTCTAACTAACTTTGTAAAGTTCTCCTGGTTTAGCCTATATTTAGAATATTGGGGTGGGACTGACTTAGAATCTGCAGTCCCACCCATAGGTATCGAAGCTAAACCTGTAGATATGGTAGGAGGACTATACATAGTAAGAGAAAATGGCATACCTGAAGGTACCTTCAATGATTCAAGGACTGGTGCCAATTGAGTCTGCGAGTTAGAGGTCTGTTGACTTTCATATTAAACCTTGAGTCATTCGTTGTCTTCTCAATATCTTGTTTGTGCGTATCCCGAACCTTATTATCAACTCCGATAATCAAAGAGACATTTTCTTACTTGCACAACTCTGTGATAAAACATAGAAATGGCAGTGCAGTTGTGGTCTTGTTAGTGTAGGTAAACAATTCATCAGCAATAATATGGCCAAAATCCACTGTTAATCCCTCAATTAATGCGGCAACAATTACGGCTCTATTGATTTCTAAACGGTCATCACCGCCTATTAGGATAAACCTTAGTCTCATAATTGCCCACCAAAACTTCTCCCTAAAGCTTAGGGACGACTTAGGTATCTGTTCAGGGGGTTTTGTAACCATGCAGGCTCTTCTTTCTCTATCAATATTCTGGGCAACCACGACCTTTGTTTGGTCTCCGTGAAAAATCAATGCTCCAATTTTGGTATTGCACCCGGTATCTGATATTCAGACCCAAACAAGAATCTATTTAATATACATTCTGAGATATCTATGTTGACTCCACCCACAGGAACTGTATCTAGATTGCTCATGTCATAATTGATGCACATGAGGGACACTCCTTCTCTAGCAACGCCAAGTAGTTGGTGAAAAACTCACATATCAGATTGAGTTGATAGGTTTTGAGTGGCCTACACATTCATGCCAACTCATATTCATTGAATCGGCGCTCGAGTTCTGGATACTCATGCAGTGTTGTCGTCACAATCTGATGTTTCTAAAAAATAGGTCTCTTTACTTCCAACCTGTCCATTATCTCGAGCCCTTTGTAGAAATGATCCCGAGCTCCTTCAACCTGCCACCTGATAGCCTCCTGCAGTTGTGAGTCCTAGCAATAAACCATGTTTGGGCCTTTTTGTTCTGGAACCTCCTCTTGGATAGGGCTAGAGATACTACTGCTACTATTGTCATCCTCTTCTTCAAATTGGGAGGATAAAGAAATCACCTGAAGTCTTTGTCGGGTGTTGTCTGCTGGTGCGTCCAAACCCTGTGATGGCTCTTGCCTAGCTATTTGGCCTCTACTCCTACCTCTGGTATGTGGTAGTTTGTTTTCCATATTACCTATAAGTGAAGCATTTATCAGTTTATGAAATCAAACCAGAAGAAAGAAAATTTTTTGACTAACGATGGATAGGGAAACGGTCCATCGGGTCTACGATGATCTATCGACCCTAACAATCGGGTTGATTCTAGTAGCTTTTATTCTGGGGTAGTTGAGATGGCTTCAACCAATGGTTCATCGGGGGTCCAATGGTCCGTCACACAAATTGTCGCCTGCATTTTTCAAATTTGAGCCTCATTTTGGTATTTTGTCAAATACCTAGCATACACTCATTTTAAACAAGATTTTCATGGAATTTATTTTAATAATACATCACAACTTTTGCCATTTTTTTGTTCATGGGCTACTCATACTTTACCCAGGGAAATATTTATTAGGTTTTGACTTAATTCAGATCCATACAGTAGAAACAAAAGAAGAGAGAATTGTTTCAACATTATTGCCTTCAGCTACTTCATTTTGTTCCTTATGTTGAATAAAATAGAGAGTGATGAAAAGATCATACCTTAGTAATGCAGTGCATGGTCACTACTCTGACTTGCACAATAAACACAGAACAACAGATGTACCTTTGCTTTTGTGAAAGGCTATTTTGGTTGTGATAGAAAGATAAAAAGAAGAAATGGAGTTTAAATAAATAGGAAAGGGAAGAGGAGAAGCTTTAGAAAAGAATGAAAAGACTCAGGTGCGTTGAATTCATGGAAAATAAATAGTCTTAGGAACTTGAAAATTTGGAGCACTAATTAACCACTATAAATTATCCATTAAAAACTGTTTGGGTCATATAAGCATGAAACATTAAGCAATTGAAATTGATCCGACCTGACCTACTCAACTAGGGTTAATTGCAACGGTTCAAGCGATGGTCTATTGTAGGTGCGACGGTCCGTTGGATGGCCCGTTGCCCCTTCCAATAACCTTATTTTGAAACTCATTACTTTCTAGTAACCTGGTTTTTAGCATTTGTTGTGACGGTTCCCAATGACGGTACATCAAGAAAGTGATAGTCCATTGGTTGGTCCGTCGGTCACCTACAACTCTTTCAACTTCTGGTTTCCTATACTTTCATATCTGCACACTTACACAAACCCTTCAGCTAGCATAAAATAATAAAATAACTTAAACTAATGCTTTACAACAACACAATGTGGGTTGCCTCCCACTAGCGCCTGATTTATCATCGCGGCATGACTCAGTTATCTCGATTACTCAGACTTCATACAGATAGACGGTAGCAATACTTTTTATTGAGTCTATTTAATCGATATATAGTTTCACACACTTCCTATTAACCTTGAAGACACTTCTATCTTAATTTTAGAGTTCCACTACTCTAGACGAGTAGACTTGGTTAACTTTAAATAGGCAAGACTATGTAGATTTGAGTTTACCTAGAAAATGCTTGAGTCTGGAGTTAAAGAGGAGCACCAATTTACCTTTTTGAAAATCTTGATTTTTAATTCTGCGGTAATGGTACTTCTTCATACTTTTCTTGTATAGATCAGCTCTTTCATAAGCTCTGGGATGGAACTCATCCATCTCATTTAGCTGCCCTAGTCTCATATTAATTGCCTTATTCTAGTTCAGATTAAGCCACTTTATTTACCACAACACTTTATGCTCAAGCTCAATTGGTAAATGACATGTCTTTCCATAAATCAATTGGTATGGTGACATGCCAATAAGTGTCTTGAAAGTTGTTCGATATGCCCATAAGGCATCGTTCAGCTTCTTAGACCAATCTTTCCTTCTAGCATTTATTGTCTTAGAAAGGATAGCCTTGATTTCCCAATTAGAGATTTCTACTTGCCCAATGGTCTGTGGGTGTTATGGGGTAGCCACCTTATGCTACTTAACTCTATATTTTCCAAGGCGGCTCAGAACATTTTGTTGCAAAAGTGTGATCCTCCATCACTTATAATGGTACGTGGTACCCCAAAGTGACAGAAGATATTTCTCTTTAAGAATGCAATAATCCACTTTCCTTCATTATCAGACAAAGACACTTGCTCGACCCATCTTGACATGTATTC
The DNA here is from genome assembly GCF_002878395.1 of Capsicum annuum. Lineage (NCBI taxonomy): Eukaryota > Viridiplantae > Streptophyta > Magnoliopsida > Solanales > Solanaceae > Capsicum > Capsicum annuum. The sequence continues at coordinate 61,917,182 of NC_061113.1, read as the reverse complement.
AACGGCGACCAATATGTCTTTCATCCTAAATGAGTTCACGAAGGGCCCCATGAAGTCAATGCCCTAGACATCAAATAATTCTACCTTCAGTATTTTAGATATTGGCATCATATGGTGCTTTGAGATAGACCCTTACCTTTGACATTGGTCACACCTCTTCATGAATTCGTAGGCATCATTTAACAAGGTGGTCCAATAGTAGCCACTCTGAAGCATTTTTCTTGCAGTCCGATCACCTACATGGTGACCTCCAACTGGAGAAGCATGAATCGCCTCCAGTATACTTAAAATATCTACTTTTGGGATGCACCGCCTAATAATGCCATCCGCACCCTGCCGAAACAGATACGGCCCATCCCAGAAATAATATGTCACATCATGGAGAAACTTTTTTCTTTAATAAAAGGAAAGATTCCCCGGCATTACTTCACTTACCACATAGTTTATGAATTTAGAATTTCAAGGTACTTTTTCGAGCACTGCAACCAATATTTTCTCATCCAAAAAGGAATCATCAATCTCTAGCTCATCCTTAACTGCCTGCTCACCTCCGAGTTTAGATAGGTGATCTGCCTCCTGATTCTCACATCCCTTTTGATCCTTGACTTTGAAGTTAAATTTTTGAAGTAGCAATACCTACCGGATCAACCTTGGCTTAGCATCCTTCTTTGCCATTAAGTGCCTCAAGGAAGAGTGGTCAGTGTTCATCACTACCTTGGTACCTAAAAAATATGCCCAGAACTTCTCAAAAGCATACACAACTGCTAGAAGTTCCTACTCAGTCATAGTATAATTCTTTTGAGCCCCATTTAGGGCCTTGCTTACGTAATATATCAGATGGAACAACTTCTCTTTCTTTTATCTAAGAATAGCTCCAAGTGCCACTCCGCTGGCATCACATATAATCTCGAACGGCTTCGTCCAATCAGGAGAAACAATAATTGGAGCCTCCACTAGTTTCAGCTTAAGGCATTCAAAAGCCTTACTGCAGTCATCATCAAAAGTGAACTTAGCCTCTTTCTCCAAAAGTTTGCAAAATGGGTTTGCAATATTTGAGAAGTCCTTTATGAATCTCCCATAGAACCTCGCATGACGGAAAAAGCTACGTGCCCCATTAACTGAGATTGGGGGAGGTAGTTTCTTAATCACTTCAACCTTTGCCTTATCTACCTCAATGCCTTTAGCAGAAATTTTGTGACCAAGAATAATGGCCTCTTTCACCATGAAGTGGCATTTTGCCAGTTAAGGAAAAGGTTGAACTCTTCACACCGCTGTAACTCCCAACTAAGATTCAGCAACCAGAGATCAAAAGAATCACTGGCCACTGAGAATTCATCCATAAACACCTCCAAGGTGTCTTCAACCATATCCAGAAATATTGATATCATGCATCGCTGAAAAGTGGCCGGTGCATTACATAAACCGAAAGGCATCCGCTTAAAAGAAAATGTACCAGATGGGCACGTGAATATCATCTTTTCCTAATCTTCAGGAGGAATAAAAATCTGGTTGTAACCAGAGTACCTGTCTAAGAAATAGTACCAACCCCTTTCCTCTAGCCGATCAAACATCTGATCCATGAAAGGGTTTGGGAAGTGGTCCTTCAGTGTCCATGAGTTGATTTGTCTGTAATCCATACACACCCTCTACCCAGTAATAGGCCTGAGTTGGATAAACTCATTTTTCTCTTTAGCCACAACTGGTATGCCCCCTTTCTTGGGTACGCACTGAATGGGACTTACCCATTTACTATCTGAAATGGGGTATACCACCCCTGCGTCTAGCCACTTGATGATTTATTTCTTTGCCACCTCTTGCTTAGGTGGGTTTAGATAACATTGGTGCTCAGTAGTCGGGACACAATCCTCCTCTAGATAAATCTTATATGTACATATACCAAGAGGAATGCCGATGATATCTGCAATCGTCCAACTAATAGCCTTCTTATATCACTTAAGAACAGAGGTGAGGTATTCCACCTATTGATCAACTAGGTTAGCCGCAATAACAACAGGTAGTGTATTCCCTCTACCCAGGAACACATACCTCAAATGGCTGGGCAACTCTTTCAGCTCCAAGGTAGGTGGCTGTTCTATAAAAGGCTTAGCAGGTGGACTTAGACGATTTTCAAGTCCAAATCCAACTTCTCGGGTGCATATGAATAAAAACCCATGCCCATTAAGGCATACACATTCTCCTTATAATCCTCGATACCATCATGATCAAAATCCATCAATATAACGGCTAAAGTCTCCACAATAAATTTTTCTTCTATAAGCACTTCCTGCTCCTCCTCAAAATAGACATCCAAAATAGAGAATACACTTATATCTTTATGCTGTTTCATACACTGGCATACATCGAATCGAACTACCTCATCATCCAGCTTGAATAGTAGCTCATTTTCCCTTAACTCAATAAGTACACTTTTGGTTGCAAGGAAAGACTAAACCAAGATTATGGGTACCTCAAAATCCACCTCGTAATCGAGAATGACAAATCAGCCGAAAATATGAAACTGACCACCTTTACTAATATGTCATATAGAATCCTGATGGGCCACTTCACAGACCTGTCTGCCATAACTAGTCTCATGTTTATGGGAGTAGGATCCCCAAGACCAATTTCTTATACACAACAAGCGGCATCAAGTTTATACTAGCTCCTAAATCACATAGAACTTTTACAAAATCAAGCGACCCAATAGTGTATGAGATGGTAAATGCTCCCAGGTCTGCCTTCTTCTGCATAAAAAACCTGGTAGAGATAGCACTATAATAATAGAGATTGTCAACTGGCTCATAGCTAACCATCCTCTTCTTTGTGAAAAGGTCTTTCATGAAATTTGTATACCCAGGCATTTGTTCCAATGCCTCCACCAATTATAAATTGATCGTCAAGTGCTTAACATAACCATAAATTTTCCAAACTTTGTGTCGTCAACCTTCTTCTTCAACTACTGGGGAAATAGAGGAGGTGGTTTTGGGAGAGTGGTAACTACTATTTCAACCTCCTTTACCTTGCTCTTCTCCAACTCATCAACCTGCTGATTGTTGGATGATGTATCATCAATAACCTCATCAAATTTCTTAGACTCCACTGGATGATCAATTTCTGCTTCTTCAATATCATTTACCATAATATCAACCACATACTTGCCCATATGAGGTCTTGCCAATACCTTACCACTCCTAGTGGTAACTGCCATACATAGACCATTTTTTCTTTATTTTTGAATTGTGTCGCTTGGTAGGGTACCACTCTTTCTCTGATTGGATGTGGTAGACAGTTGGTTTATCTGCTGCTCCAACTATTTTATTGAAGTAGAGTGTGAATTAAACAACTAATTCATAAAGGATAAATCACTTTTTATCTCAGCCACCCCAGTATTGGTTGATTCTACTCCCTTCAATAACTTAGCCATCATGTACTCCATGGACATCTTTGGTAAACTAGTCACAATAGCCTCATGATTTCCAGGAGGTACATACAACCTAGTCCTATCATTCTTATTCTTCTAATTTCCTTGGTCGCAATCCTTATAGCCAGATTTGTCACAGTAGTTTCGACCTTGGTTTCCTTGGCCACCACTTCAGAAACCCCCCTAATTGTTTAAGTAATTGGCTTACTCCTCAGAATTGGAGTCAGCCCTTTTCTGTGATGTTACAACTTTAAACTTTTATGTGTTCCTTGATAATAAGCGCTTAGTGAGAAAATCCATCTGCGTTTTCATGTGAGCCATATCTTGGTTATGTTCTTCTTCCTTCTGCCTCTACTCTACAGTTATGCTAATAGATATAATAGAGCTTGCTACCTTAGAATCCCTAGTATGCCAAGATCTAAATTCATCACATGATCAAGCATCTTAGCTTCTTCAGGAAAATTGAGATCCATAAATGCCCCACCTACAACATTATTCATTACTGGCTTTGTCATAGAGTTCAAGGCCTGATATAAGATCTCCATCAGGTGTACATTAGTCATCTGATGATTTGGACACTGCATAAGCTTCTTCTTGAACCTCTTCTAAGTCTCATAAAGAGCCTTAGTTGGAAGCTATCTGAAGTTACTGATCTCATCTCTCAACTGTGCCCTCTTGGATGGTGAAAAGAACCTTTTTAGGAAAGCATCTTTCAGTTACCTCCAGTTGCTAAAAGATTCAGGAGTTAGCCCATTCAACCATAAATTTGCCTCCCTAGAAAGAGACAATGGAAACAACCACAACCGAATAACATTTTTCCTAACTCCTGGGTTGTCAAATCATTTACACATCGAGATAAAATTAACTAGATGCATGTTTGGGTCATCACCCAAAAGTCCCCTGAATAGCCCTTTGAGATGCAATAACTGGATCATAGTGCTCGTGATATTAAACTTGACTTTGGGTGCTAAGGGCGGAGGAATAATATCCCCTATTGCACCAGCTCCATCCAAGTCATCATCATCATCTTTTAGATCAAATTAGATGGCCTAGCATTTTGGTCTCACCCTACCAGGGTGATTTCTGTTGACATTCCTATTTGTCGGTGCAAGCACATTGTCTGTACGCCTCAGGTTGACTGGATTTATTAAATCATCATCACCCAGATAATCATCATTTGGGTTTAGTTGCCGGACTACATTGTCCACATTCTATTGGTTCACTTGTGCAGCTGCCAAGATAGCTAGTCTAGCTGCTTCCTGTTAAGCAGCTAGTCTAGCTGCTTCCTGTTGAGCAGCTACTCTTTCTGGGTCTTATTGACCATCCATTCTTTCTATAAGTTGAGGTTTCGGATAAATAGGTGATAAAGGTTCACCTGATCTTCGTGTACTTGGCATACAAGATGATCAACCTGGACAAAACAAAGACAACAATCAAAAAGTAAAATTTGGGAAACTTTGACCAAAGGTTAATTAACAATCACAGACTTAATCAACAACCGTATTCCCCGGCAACGATGTTAAAATTTGATACGCCTAAATTACAATTTTCTTATGAAAGTGTAAGCGGTCGTTGTCAAATATAGAACCCAACAAAGGTTAGGGTCAAATCCCACAGGGAATACTTGTGCAACTAAGTAAGTTGATTCTTAATGAATTGTTGATCTAAGGTTCCAGAATAAAGGTGTCTTTTAATGTATTAATAATATTCTTTCATTCTTGTATCACATAGAGGTCCATCTAATGGGAGTTAATGAAAGTATAATTTCAAAGACAATGAGTTAACTAGAGTTATGCTCATCAAGATGTTCAAACAGTTAAGGTTGTGAATTTGTGCTCAATTTCTAACTTATAATTTCAATTGCAAGAAATATTGAATTCTAAGAGTTACTCGCTTATTTATCAACCTAATGGGTATTTCACCCTTTACTTCTGTCAAACGTAAAGGATTCATGTATTATTCAATAGAACTCTCATGAGGGTTAATCTCGTTAGGGAATTAACCCTTAACCCAAAGGGAAAACCCATGTATTTTATGTGAATCACCTCTTTTCCCAATATCCACTTTTTTGTTCAGACAAGTGGTGTTCATGGGATCACTTCTCAAGTTTGCAACCAGGAGATGTCACTATAATAGAGAGATATTCATGCAATTGAGATAGATGATAGAAATCAAATGGATTCACAACCCCAAACAACTCTCTACATCAAGGCTTCCATAATCTTAGTTATGGGATTTTAGCTGCTCATCTCCATATAAGATATCAAAGACATATTGATGTTCATAAATAGCTTCAAGAGAGTACTTACAAAAGTTACAATATTGTTCTTCTCAATCTTCAATAGAAAATATGGAAATAATAATCAAATCTTAGTTTTAAGCTTTAAATCTCAAATAAAAGTGTTCCAATTCTCTCAATAGAGGAGAAAGTATGATAATACTGTCCACAGTTCAAAAATAAACCTAATACTTAGTATTTATATGATTCCAGAAATTGGGGTCTAAAATTAAAACTCAGAATTGCCTCGTCATACTTGAAGGGTTAGGTGATGGTTTGTCGTTGGGGCGACGGTCCATCGCCTGGACCATTTATAGAGCTCTAGTGATACTGCATTCTGTTCTTAGAGACGAGTCGGGTGACGATTCATCATAGGGTCAACGGTCCATCGCCTGGACCATCATGGGACTTCTAGTAACACTTTATTCTGCTTCTGGGCTATGGTTAGGCCGACGGTCAATCGCATGGTCGACGGTCCATCGCCTAAGTCGCCGCTTGTAATTTTCCTCTTGTTTTGCCCAGTTTTTCCAAGTTATTCTTCAGGCTCAGTTCTTGACCTGAAAACACTTAAGTCCAATGTTAAATGAAATAATCGTTGCTTGAAAACACATAATTATCCTATGAAAAAGGACTAAAATATTTTGTCAAAAGCTGGAACATCACCCTCAGATGAATCTTGGGACCCCTTCTCAGATTGGGGGTCCTGAGCTGCAACCTATGAAGTTGACTTAGAATCTATCTTTTCCTAATCATCATCTTTATCTGGTGGAGGAGTATGTAGGGGTAATATCGGTGTAGTCTTCATCCTTAGTCAGGCTGTAACTACCTAAGCAGCCTGGCGCAGCTGTCCTCTAGTATCTCTACTTGTCATCCAAACTGCAGCATCTCTATGTTGGTTTATCGGGTAATCCTTTATTGAACTACTAGGCTCGAGAGACTCTGTCCGTCTCCTCAAGGTATCGTCCTTCTTCTTCTTAGAAGCTTTAGGTGACATATGTACCTGAAAAACTATTCATTAGTTTCCATCAACAATGAGGGATAGTAACAATTGAATAAAAACTTAAAATTCAAAATTTTTTAATTTTTCCTCAATTTCACACCCTGATAACCTATTTTAAATCCCAGCAAATCCAATGTGCACATACCTGTCAAGAAACATGATTTTTAAAGAAATATAAACATGCTCAACTTATGGTATTACTTTACTTTTTCAAGTTCAACTTTTAGTTAAGGCCTAACCTTAGAATTTAATTCAAAACAAGGCCATACATCAAGATTATAGGCAACTTCAAGGCTCCTACATACAATCATAATATAATCTATATATTTTTCATGGGAATACACATATCAACTTATTTAAAAAATAACTAAATCAATACATAACCATTAGGAGTTGAAAAAGTTACCACATTTATGAAATTTGAAAGTGAACAATGAAGAAATCAAGAAAAATCAAAGTTGGAACTTGTGTTGGGACAAGTTGGTATCTCAAATAAATTTCAATTTAACATTTACTTAAGTATGGGGTTAGTTTATATTTTAAGAGGGAAATTTGAAATAAAGAGAAAGGTGAAGTTTTGAGGATCTGAATGAGTTAGAATGAGGCTAAGGATGTTTAAATATAGATAGGAGGCTATTTTAAGTCTTAAATATGTGTTGCTGGGATTAAAATTTTAATAAAAATTTGGGTCCATAACTGACCTACCGCGGTAGCTGCCTGCGCCTGCCACATGCAACCACGCATGGGGCATAGGTGCCATATTCAGCTAACATGTGCAGGGCCCAAGTGTAGGGCCAAAGATTTTGGCCTGCTTTCCTACAATTCGTACTTGACTTTTTGATATTTTTCTAGCTATTTGTGGTCCTGTAACCTAAGTGTATGGTTCCAAAAGTATGATTAGGTGCCAAAGTCCACAGTATTTTATTTTTCATCCTCAAATTTTCAACTTTCAATTTATTGATCAACTTACCTAGCCCATGCAGGACTTTTGACCATGATGGGTTGGTACATAGTCTCCTTACCTGGAAATCAATGAAGGTAGCAATTTTACCATATTTCGTGTAAGTCCAAGAGCTAAAAGCCTACAAAAAGAAAAACAACAAAAATGTGAATAATAAAATACTGAGTTGCCTCCCATTTAGTACTTGATTTGACATTGCGGAACAATGTGGCTATATTGGTTACTCAGACTTCACCAACAAACCCATGGGTTGCCTCCCATGTAGCGCTTGATTTAACATCGTGGCACGACGAGGGTATTTTGATTACTCCGAATTTATCAATACACCTATAAGGGTACCCTCCAGGGTCATCAATACGATCAATCACCAATACCACTCTCATGTCAGTAGGCTGCTTTATTAATTTTTTAATGTTGAATGCGGCATCCTCACCGTTGACACTAAATCTCAACTCTTTTTATCTATGTCAACCATCACTCTACCTGTTTCCATAAACGGTCTTCCCAATATGATTGTCATCTCAATATCAACCTCACAATCCAGAATGACAAAGTCAGTTGAGAAAATAAAGTTTTCCACTCTCACAATCACATATGGCTACACATACTAGTATGCTGGGATCACTTGAATACGGGAACCTCTAGATCTATTCTAATTTCCACTAAGTGCTGCTCGGTGGACTGCTTCTTTGCTTTTCTTAACTAGCTATACCTCCCTAGCTACCCGCTGAGCTTATTATGTTGCCATCCTTTAATTTTAAGATTGAGATAAAAGCGCACTAGTCTATCAATCAATAATATCTTATACTCCTTCAAAAGTAGGGAGAGGTACATTATCACGAACTCCTTCAGGATTATCATCTCTTTTCTGTCCCACCATCCTACTAGGTATTTATAGGATCCTCTCTAGATTTGCATTAACTTGGAGTAAAGTTTTGCCTCTACTCCGTAGGCTATGCATACACTGGTGTATACCCATCTAAGAACAAAAACAAAAAGAAAACTAAAAATTGCAAAAACTTTAAGTCACAAATCAACACTGTATTCCTTGAGAACGATGCTAAAATTTGGTGACGTTCAGGGTACACCTCCTCTCTGGAGATGATACGGTCGCTGCCAAATATAGTAACCCAACAAATATTGGGGACGAATCCCAAGAGAATACATGGACTAATAGCTCTCAGTTGTTGTAATCAATGAGCAGAACTGGAAAAGTAAATGGGGGTTTTTGAGTAGCAATATCGAATAGTATAAAATATCAACTTTGGTTGTATTCAGTCATAAGTGAACACTAGGATTGCGTTCCCCCTGGTTTCTCAAATTTGTAGGCTTATCGTGATTTGTTGAACCAACCTAATACCTTGCCTGCAGAATTGATAAGTTATGTGCCTTCTATAGTCTTTTGGATGAGCTGAAGGATTTTACCCTTTACCTTTTTATTCTTAGGACGTTGCCTTACAATCCTTTATCTTGATCCAGTTAACTATTACCTTTTGAGTCTCTAGTTATTAGATAAAATCTAACCATCTTAGTTAGATAAAACCTAGTATCGTGGATCGATAGTTAAACTCTATATTATTATTGTCATTATCTTTTCCTAGTCACTACTTCTCTTTTGGAGTAAGTAGAAATAATCTAGGAAGGATCCTAACATGTGCACCTATAATGAAAACTATAACAGCGAAGATAATACAATGCATGCATAGGTATAGGTTCAAAACCATGATGTCACTTCCCTACTTTGTCAATCCGCTAGGGTTTTCATAACCCTAGCTAAGGGTTTTTAGCCGCAAATTCTCATGAAGTAATCAACAACATTCATGATTGAAAGCATAAGATGAAATCACAATAAGTAGTAAAAACCCAAAATCGTAACTGAATTAATCAATCAAAGTCAATACAAGGGAATTCCATGATTAAAATTGAATCTTAAAATCAAAATATGTTTGTGAATATCAAGAGTGCATAACTTCTACCAAAAAACACAAAAGGGGTTATTTATAGTCCATGAGGAAACCATAAAATCAAAGCCCAAACAAAATAAAACAAAAAATGGTTGGTGGCTACTTATGGTGCCTACATATGCCCTGACATCAGTGGCTTCTGATGGTCCCTAGATACGCCCTGACCCTGGGCACAGGTAGTACTTACAGCCTGCAGGGTGTTCGCAAGTAGTGACCGCAAGTACCCGAACCAAAAAATCCTGTAGGTTAGCTCTCAGGATTTTGGACTTCTGACACATGCTTTGCCTATATGTGGTCCACATGTACTACATGCGGTCTGCATGTTGACTTATCAAGTATCGGGAGTGATCTTCTTATTTCTTCTTATATTTCCGCATATGTTTTGATTATGAACAAGCCAAAAAGTATCCCGAATATCCATAATTACTCCCATAAGTATTCAAAAAGCACCTTTTTTCATTTTTTCACAAACTTAGTATCTAAAACATGATTTCCTACAAAACATACACAAAATGAATCATATCTAACAAAATAACCTCAGACACTTGTATATTTTCCTCAGTTTAAGCATCGAAAGTGCTATATTTCTATAACACATCAGGGCCATTATTAGTGATAGTTGGTCTGTCTTCTTTAATCTCAATTTTAAGGCCCTGCTCAAAAAATATGGTACGAATAATAAGGTGGAAACAGCTATTAATTCACAAATGAGTGGGTAGGTTGAGGTCTCCAATTATTAGATTAAGTCAATACTGGTAAAGACCGTGAATGCCAACAAGTCCGGTTGGTCAAGAAAGTTAGATGAAGCTTTGTGAGCCTTCCAAAATTCCTTTAAGAACCCTATAGGTTTCTCTCAATATCAACTTGTGTACGACAAGGCATTCTACTTGTCAATCGAACTTGAGCACAAGACACTATGGTCGTTGAAAAAACTAAATTTTGAGTGGCATAATGCAACTAACTTAAGTATGAGCAAGGTGAATGAGTTGGATGAATTCCAATTTTGAGCCTATGAGAGTTCCACTCTGTACAAAGAAATATAAAGTTATATCATGATAAGAAAATCAAGAGAAAGGTATTTGAGCCCGGTGATATGGTTTTGTTATATAATTAAAGACTTCATTTGTTTCCTGGCAAGCTAAAGTCTAGGTGGTATGGTCCATTAACTGTGCTTAGGGTGTTCTCGTATGGTTCTATTAAGTTGAAATGAGATGGTAAATTCTCATCAGAGGTGAACGGGCAACATGTCAAACACTATTTGGGTAATACTGAAGAGGTGAAAGTGTGTGTTAATGTAAGCCTTGGTGAAGTCTGAGTATCCAAGGAAACCTAGTTGTGCCGTGATGTTAAATCAAGTTCTTCATGAGAGGTAATCCATGGGCTTGTTGGTGAAGTCTGAGTGACCAACATAGCCACGTCGTGCCATGATGTTAAATCAAGCGTTGAGTGAGAGGCAATCCACTATTTTAGTGTTCATGTTGTTTTCTTTTTTAAAGGTGTAAATCATGAGGAAATACCTAGAAGATGGTATGAAATGCAAAAATTCAGAAAATTCCAGGTAAGGGGACTAATTGACTCATTTATGGGGATCATAAGTCCCACTTAAGGTAGACAAGTGATCAAGTAGTGGTCAGAGGGAAAATTTGAGAATTTTGGGTCTTTGAACGTTTACTTACAAACCCACTTACGAACTCATAAATGGTGTCATTGAATTCAGAATCAAAGTTTAGAGGGGCAGAAAATTTTTTAGCTACTTACGTCAGACCACTTACAGGTTGTAAGTGGTCAGAAATTTTGGGTTAAAAATGTTGAAATCTAGGTTGGTCCTAAGTGGATACGACCCTATCCGGCCTGCAACATGCTTAAAATACCTAAATCAGATTCGTATGCCCTATTTCCTCAATTCCTTATAACTCCATCTTAAATTTTAACCTTTCAACTCCCCACCCAGTCCATAAAAGGCAAAAATCTCTCATTAGCCCCTCACTTGCATGCATAAGAGCAATCAAGGATAGGGGTTTCATCAAACTTTTTCAAATTCCTATTTCCAGCACTTGCAACTAAGGTAAACTTCTTGGCTTCTACGGGTATTATATTGTGTTATTAATAATGAAATTGAGTTGGTACTTAGAAAAAAAATATAATTAAAGAAAACTCATGAATCTTAATAGTAGGAGCCTAAAAAAGTAACAAAAATTAAAGTTCTTGCATTGTTCTTGAATGAAAAAGTCTTTGACCATGCCCTAATTAAAAGTAGAAGTTGAAGAGGTAGATGTAAATCCATAAATTTTTGTTCAATATTTGTGCTTTTAAACTTGATAAATGTTGTTGTGTACAAAATTGGGCTTAAATATGCAAAATACACTATGTGGGGATAAAGAATTTGATGAAATTCTAAAATACTCTCAAAGGGTACCTACGAAGGTACTTACAAGCCATGTAAGTGACACTTACAGGCCATAAGTGCCATCATAGGTGTCAAACCTGAAGCCCTGAAGTTTCAAGATTTGTCTGACAATTACGAGGGCACCTAAGACCCCCGTAAGTGGCACCTATAGCCCGTAAGTTGGGTTGTAGGTACCCTACCCTTGGTGTTTTGATTTTTTTTTTCAAACTTTTTGATCACATCTTCTGTTGCAAGCACTAACAACTACTTTTTAGGTACCATGGCACCTAAGGCAACCCAGAAGAAAGGAGTACATTTGAGGCTTTGAGAAGAGTCCTGTGAGAGCTGTGACTTAGTGAAGGAGTATTCGTTAAGCTTAGATAGATCGTTGTCCGATCGTTGTCCCCCCAAAAGACTAGGGCCTTCTATTATAGATAGGCCAAGGCTGTAATAGCTATTGTTGCAACTAGATTGGGTATCCAGGACACCCATCCTTCCCCCATATAGACTCAGTTGGGCACTCAACCCATACTAGCATAGGATAAGGCCTAAATAACCATATTTAGACCAGTTCCCAAGTAGAGGATAAAGGTGGCTCATACCTTTCCACCATACTCTACCCAATCTAAGGAGATAAAGGATGATACAAAGGAGAAAAAGGATATAGCATCTGGAGATAAGGTTAAGTCGGGATCTATTTTTGGTTCCATAGAGGATAAAGATACACACGACTCCCCGTTTAATGAGAGGTCAAATAATGAGTCTGGTTTAACTAGTGAGTCAGCATCCATTGTACTTAAATTTGAAAAGGATACAACTTAGGTGCCACAATAAATTTCATCATCCTTCATAGAGGACACCCAGGATGTTTCTCCAGTTTTACAAGATATTCAAGCCCCAGGACACCTCCTTCTGCCCTAGGATCTGAATCTACACACATTTTGGATGTACCTATAGCTAAGATAAAGTTAAGATGCTATGTAGAAGGGTTACAAAATATATATGAGAGAGACATCCATATTATTAAGACAAGTTGACCCAAAAGGGGCATTGTAGCTGAGTGAAAGATAAACTTGAAGAGGCTAGTAGAGACAACAAACCTATGAGCTTTCTTTGATTAGTATTGGTGATCTTACAACTAGGATCTAGTTTTGGAGTTTTATACTTCAAACACCTCTATGCTATTCTTGAGCCCTCTATGGGAGGGTAGACAAGTAGAGTAGCCTTTCTTGGAGCATATATTGGTCCAAGGGGTAAGAGTGGATATATCTATCGTGGCCTTCTATCGAGTGCTATTTGGGCTAGATTATAAGGGAATGATATCAACAGTCAATTTCGATTTTAGGATGAGACTTATGCATGATAGATGAGCCATGAGAGATATTGACTTCCGATAGTGTAGGCTTCATTTGGTGAGGTCGATAGCTCACTAGATTTCTGATTTAGGTTATGATTCATCCTGGATAGAGGGTAAGGAGAAGATTAAAAAGGTGGTGCTGCATATTACAACCAAATTTTAATGTAAAGTGGTGCATTTTAGATTGTGTCCGACAACTTTAGATAATGTTCTTACATGGGATAGAGCTTTACTGGTAGATAGTTTGCTTACGGGGTATGAGATTGGGTTTGCAACACTAATCAAGATGGAGGTACATACCCATATTTTTGGTGAGTTCATTACTCTCCCCTTTTCTTGTCTTATTCAATATTTTTATAAGGCGGTAGTTGTACAGGTTTCTAAAAGAAGTAAGGTGATGAGCATGATGGATATTAGTTTTATCAAGGATTTAACTAACTCAATCCTTGAACAAAGAGCTTAGCCATCTTTCACTATAATATTGATCTATTTTAAGGGACCATCAATTCCAGCAAAGGCTATTGATAGGCCTGACATTGGTATTGATGATGATATGGTTGAGCAGAGAGATGCGCCCAAGATTGATGCTGCTACTGAAAGGGAGGGCCCCACTTCCATTTTTGAATTAGTTGAGAAATCCACTATGCCCCTCACCCCATAGCTTTTGGTATTATTAGGATGTCATGGGAGTTCCTACAGAGATTAGTAGAGCAGTAGGATGAGACTACAGCCTGCCTTGCAGAAACTCATCTCGCCACTTTATATGGAATACTCTAGAGAATATTGAGGCTTGAATATGGATAGATATGAGAGAAAAAATGATGGATTTTACTATGGAGTTGCTCTCCTAGATTGATGCCTTTGAGGGCTAGGTATCTGCACAGTTTTTGTTGTGCAAGCTCCAGATCTATTAGGTATACGAGAGGAGAGGTCTATATTATATAAGGAGGTATACTCTCTTATTGAGAGCCAAGTCTTGGTCATTCCCTCAATCATCCACTCATTTACAAAAACACTTCTTCTATATCTATATATGTGATTTAAACTATTTTTTTTAGAAGGAGACAATCTTGGTCGTTGGGACCAAGAGGCATAGAGAGAATGAGATACAGGACTTTCCATACTATTTGAGAAGGCTCTAAAAAGGGAAACCATCAATTTTAGGGTGTCCAAGCTAGTTGATAAGCGGAGACACTATAAGATAGCAGTGGGCATATCTTTTAGTCATGTCGTACCACCACCATCTCCTCAGGATAAATTGAGAGGTGCCTTAAACAAGAGCGAGTCTAACACAGATGCGTAGAGTATCCCAGGTATGTATTTATTACCTTGATTTATATTATAAATATGCACTAGGTATAGTGCATAAGCTTTAGTTAGAGGTGGGGGTATACTAGAGTTGATGGTTTTTCTTGATATGTTTTTTTTCTCGCCGACTGCATTGTCATAGTAGAACAGGCATATTTACATTGTTTTTGTTTTGTGTTATGTTTTTTTTTGTGTAACTAGAGGAATTAGTTACCTAAGGGCAGTTGATATATTTTGATATTGTTTAAATATTTTGAGAAAAATTATACCCCTCTAATAATCGTGGTTTGAGCTGTGTGATATGTTTATATGTGTGAACATTGTGAATCTTGTTTTGGCATTAGAACTTAGGGACAAAATAATCATAGCTTAGCATTAACATAAACCAGATATGTAGTAGTTTGTAACGTAACCCTGTGCCACGTATGTGTGAGAGGCTTACTTAGTTTACATTGTGCATTTAATCTAAAACTTTTCCAATTAGTCTTGCCTAGGTTTTAGGATAGTCAGTTAGGAAAGGATCATAGGTGGTTCTTGATTTAATCCACTATTAGCCTAAATGGCCCACCAAATATAAAGAAATATCACTTGATCCCTATATTGAGCCATTATAGACTATTTTCTTGGTTGCACCTTTCACCTTCCCAGTTTAGTTACAATGAACCTACTTTGGCCTCAGATCCTCCTTGGACATTGTACACCTCAACTCAGAAAAATTACCTAAGTTGACAAGCGCTATCGTAGGGGTGCATAACTAAAATTGGGTATGAAGAAGGGATTGAAAAATAGAAAACAAAGTAGGGTTGG
>NC_061113.1:61764594-61898700 GCF_002878395.1 Capsicum annuum | reverse complement strand
CCAACCTAAATGAACAATAAAACAAACATGGGAGAAATAAAGGAGAACCAAAAAAAGTCATGGTTAAGCAGTTGACAGAAAAATGTAATCATTGTGCCTAGGAGAGTTAGTAACTAAAGTCCTAAATGTACCATACCAGCCCCCATGCCTACGTTACAAGCCAAAAACAATCCTAAAATGATCCTAGGCCGACTATCCAAAAAACTAAGGTAAAGAAAATTAGAGAAATGTCATGGTATTCAATGCACATTGATTTGAAATTATTTTGTGAGTGTGAGTTTCTTGTTATTGTCCTCGCATTGACATGCATAGTTATCTTATGAGAGTGGGACTTCTTTGATTGTGAGGGTAAAAGGGTTGTGTTCGGGTAGTATAATTTGTACATGTGTTGGATTGTTTATTGCTCATGTAATGCCATATATTAATTTCCTTTTGTTTAATTATTGGTCTACATAGATCCAAACAATTAGTTTTGAAAAGTAAAAATAGGAGGGTGTAATGTTTTTGAGTTGAAATTGAATTGACTTCCATAGGTACCTTAGATTTCTCTTAGTTAAGCATCGTCCTGTTGTTTTGGCTATGTTTTTTTGCTCGAGGATATGAAAATATTATAAGTTAAGGGTTTTTATGTGCCATGGTTTCATGTCACTTTTGATGCTTAGAATAAAAAAAATATGCAAGTACTTAGGTACATTTTGTTAGATATGATGTATTTTTGCTTCATTGTAGCAAGAAACTAGGTTTTAGAGCTTAAAAAAAGAGAAGAGTTGAAGGCTACAGTAGTCCCCATTGTAAGTGGCCTCGTGGCTCTCAGATATGGCAGGTTCAGAGACCTTAAAAGTTGAAGATTTTTTCTGATAGAGATGAAGGGGCCACTTACGAGCCGTAAGTCCTATTTATGCCTCATAAGTGACTATGTGGGTAATGTTTTGAAGCATGTTGAAGATTCTGAAGTTTTAAGTCACTTATAACACCCACTTATGGGGCGTAAGTACCACTTACGGCCTGTAAGTGGGTCTATAAGTGGCAGTCGACCAATGTTTTTATTTTGGTTAGGATTTGTAGGGTTTTGATGTAAACTATAAATCCTTTATTATATTTTTTATTAGTTTACTAACTTTATATATTCAAAAATAAATATTGATTTCAATATTCGACTTTTGATCTTAGGATCCATTTTTCTTAGTTTTACAGTTGAGTATTAATTTGAGATTACTGGTTTTGTTCTAAAATAATTGTGAGATTCATCAGGAGCTTTCTTAATTAAATTCCATGGATGTGCTAGTAGGCATGAGTAGATAAAATACCTAACTAGGGTTGTGGAAACCCTAGAGGGATAACAAAATTGAGGAAATGTAACATTGTTCTTGATTAATATTCTTGCATGTATTGTGATCATCTTTAGTTTAATTATTTTCTTAGAAGTGACCAATATTGAGAACCTTCATGTATTCACTACTTACTTCAAAAGAGAGGTAGATATTTGGAAAAGAAGTCCAATATAGTAATTTGGGGCTACCAACCGTCATCTAGTTAACTTGACACTCAAAAGGTAGTAGTTAATTTGGGATCTAGGATAAGGGTTAGTAATTCGAAACTCTTAGACTCAAAAAAAGAAGAGTGAAATTCACTTAAGACATCCAAAAGATGGTTAGTGATACATAACTTATCATATACTGCATGCAAGATACTAGGATAGTTCAACAGAGCATGATAAATCTACGAAGTTAAGAAGCCAGGGGAACACAATGTTAGTACTCATCTCGTATTGATCTCAACTAAAGAAACCAAGATTTTTCCCTTTTGATACTGTTCATAACAAAATCCTCCCATTTATTTTCTTGCATTTTTTTTTGATATTTTAATAGATTCTTGAGAGATATTCGATCTATTCCTTGTGCGTTCGACCCTAACCTCTATTGGGTTACTATATTTGACATCGATCGTATTTTACTTCTTGGAGGTATAGTTTTGGGAAACATCAATTTTAAGTAATGGAAGGATTAAAGTGACTCCAAAAATAGAGGTGGGACTGCATTTGGAAGTCAGTCAAAAGAGAAAGCTAGTTTGGGTTCCAGTACATATCTTTCTAGTAGTGCTGAAGATGATTCAGCCTCCACCATTGACTTAATATGCACTTCAAATTAAGGTATCCTCACAATTCTAGAGATTGGATATCTAGGCATGCATGGAATTTATGATTGGGGTATTGCTATCATCTAAAACATGATTTCTCCTAGAGAGGTTTTCCAATGAGAAACTGTGGTTGATTACATTAAGTTTAACAGAGATGCCCCAGTTTGCTAAGTTGTATTCAAAATACAAGTTCAGGTGGATTACTGCAGAGCTAGATAGATATAGAAAGACATTTATTCACAAATTTTATGTAGCCTATCAGGCCAGGCTGAAAGTGTTATCTCCATAGGGTTTGTTGTGGAAGGTTCATAACCCATTCTGGATAGTGTATATTCATGGTGTTCAGGTCAATGTTTCAGCATAGGCTATTCATATTTCCTCCATGGTTTGAAATTTATGGCCTCAACCAACACTTTAAAGTTTGATAACCAAATAGATAAGATAACAAAAGTAAAGTCAAAGTAAATCAGTACTAAGGACAAGTTGGTACATTTTCAGTAGATGGCCAATACTATATTGTAAAAAAGAGCTTGTTGAATGGGTGGCAAGTAAATTATTTCAAATCAAAAAAGAGCAGTTGAGCTTCACTGTCAAATTTTAGTGGACATTGTTTATTCATAGATTGCCCCCTCGGGATAGTAATTTAAGCCTTGATTGGGATACATTAGTGCATGATATCATATAGGGATATAACATAGATATTACAAGGTTGATTGCCCAAAAGATGTGGGGTAGAGCTGCTGAGAGAGAGACAAGCATTCCATTTCTGCGCCTAGTTACTTAGATGTGCTTAGAAGCTGGTGTTCCTATTTTGTAAAATATGGATTAGTTTGTATTGGTGCATCTCACTATAGATTAAGGACTTATTTGAGATTTAAAGAACCCAATTTGTAGAGCAAAGGTTATATCGGAGGTTGCATTACTAAAGAGTTCTTTTCATTTGGGTGCACAGATAGAAATTTATACACCTGGCTTCATTGATATTAGGGTAACACAGGATAAGGTACAAATTGAGATTGTGAGTCCCGATCCTCATTCTACTTTTGATGCTACAACTTTGTCCACTTCCCAGCTAGCTTCATCCCTGATTTTACCCATTATTACTTTAGGTTCATCTATTCCTTATCCAACTATCGATGGGTATGTTGTATCCTATATGACTTTAAAATTATTGACTATGGTTAAAAAAAGGATTGACATTATTAAAAAAGTTCCCAACCTTTGGTAAAGAAGGAGATCCAAGCAGAGATATGTGAGATACAGACCCTCTTTGATAGTTTTGAGTAGAGGATCACTGATAAAGTTGAGGGTGTAAAGTACCTAGACTTAGAAGGTATTGGAGAGGAGTTAACTATAATTTTTGCTACTATAAAGAGCATGGCATATAGTCCATTTTGGCATTTCCAGCTCCTACTATTCCCACAAATATATGAGGCACTACGGTAGAGGAAAAAGTACCGACAATGGTACAAAGCTAGAATGCAAAAGGAGGAAAAGAAAGAGAGACAAATAAAATTTGAATTTGAAGGGCCTTAGTAGCCATGGATTTGGTTTAATTGGTAATCTTGTGAGGTACATAGAAATTCCCTAAGTATTGGCTAATGATATTGCTTGCAAGATATAGTCGGTATGATGATAACACTCATAATGCCTTGGTAATTAAAACATAAAATTCTTGGTTTAGTTGTGTGCTAATGGTTTTAATTGGGAAATAATGGTAGGTTGTGATAGTTAACCGTGAAGGTGTGAGTCCAATGGGGACACTAGAAACTCATGTTTATCAATATGAGGGTTGGTCATGGCGACCATATTCCTGTGGGGTAAACGAGAATCTCGTGAGTTATATATGTATATATGTATCATGGAGGGTGAAGGGTATACGGGAATCCCTAACCCATATGATATCTCTAGTTCGTACAGCTGCACACATTGGGGCTCGTTTAGGGGGTAACACTAGACCCATATATCCCGTGGGTGGATTATGACTGTAAAGCTACACAAACCCAAATTAAAGGTTTTAAATACATGGTAAACTCGATTTTCTTTCCTGGCTTGGTATATATATATTTGTGTGTATATGTATAGATGTAACTGCATATGGTTATTTACTTGGTTTTATATGTTGGCATTATTTTATCCTTACTCCTAAGTACATGCTAGTATTCACCCACTAACCCATATTTGGGCTCTGCATCCCCACGCGAAGTAGGAACTGACCATACTACTCCTCCTGCTCAGTAACTTGAATTCGAGGACAACTTTGTATCAGATTGAAGTGGTGAGCTTCCATACTCTGGAAGGCTCCATTTCATGTTATAGACTTCTCTACATACTTTTGTTACTTCTTAGACATTATTTTTTTGCTATGGTGTGGGGCATGTCCCTACCAGATGTTATTTTGATTGTTTATAGAGGCTTTGTAAGACTACCTTAGGTTGGCATGGATGGTGTTGGTATTGGCGTCAGCCTTGGCATTGGTATTGGTATTGGGGCTGACTTTGTTTGATTGTATTTGATTTATGCTTCTTCTACTTCTTACGTTAAATAATCAAAATTCATCTGACATTGGGTGTAGTGTGGTCATGGTTGGGTACTGGGGTGGTCTCAGATCTTGATTGAGCTTGAGGCACCCGACACAACTAGGCCCTTGTTTGGGTCGTGTCAGATTGGTATTTGAGCTAGGTTCATGGCCAGTTGGGAGTACATAAAGCCGTGTCGAGTAGAGTCTCTTTTAAGGGTAAGTAGCATGTCATACTCATAAGGGAGAGCCTACAAAGAATTTAAGAATGTTTCTCTTTCTTGTGTTCCATTTTTAAGCTATAGAGTCTAAGATCCTGAATTATCCTCTGATTTTTGTTTGTTTCCTTTTTAGATCATGCATCTTCACCGATTTGAAGCTCACAAAAATTCTTTTGTCCCAATTAAGGATAATGTTGATGGAACCCATTCTACTCATGGGATCCATACCTGGTCTAGGGGTATATTCTGGATTGTTCTAGAGTTCCACTAGTTCTCTCTAGTCTATCTCAAACTCCTCAAGCTGAAGTGACAAACACTGAGTTTCATCAGTTTATTCATATGTTGGCACAGCTGGTAATTACTCAATCTGAATGTGGTGTTCTTATTACTCCATTTTCTGAGGCCACAAGGGTTGGCCAGATCATGAGGTTAAACCCTTCGACCTTTACAGGTGTTAAGGTGGAAGATAATCCTCAAGGTTTATTAGATGAAATGGAAAAAAAATTTCTGAGTTATTCATGTCACAAATGTGAAAGGCATGGAGTTTACTGCCTACCAGCTGAAAGATGGGTGTACTAACGGTATGAGAAATAGGAACAATCAAGATGTAAAGGTGCTGAGTCATCTCTATTGGAGAATTTTTCTAATACTTTTTTGGATCGTGTCTTTCCTCAGGAGTTGAGGGAAGCAAAAATAGAAGAGTTTGTTAATCTTAATCAAGGTAAGATGTTAGTCAAGAAGTATGCCTTGAATTTTTGCTAGTGATCTTGGTATGCTCTTGAATTGGTTTCTAGTATGAGGACTCAGATGAGAAAGTTTTATTTAGGATTCTCTCATGAGTTGATCCTTGAAAGTAAGCCTACCTTGTTAATTAAGGACATAGATATCTCTAAGATGGTGGTATATATGCTGCAGGTGCTGGAAGAGAAGAAGAAGTAGGCTGAGTTAAGAAAGAGATAGGGAAAAAAGTTTAGGTTCTCTGAGTAGAGTGGCGGCCAACAACAGAGTGGTATGGATAAAGGTAAGTGGCCAAAGAAAAAGTTTGGAATTTTGGGTCTTACTCGACGGCTAGTGCTCCTTACCCAAAGTCATCGGGCGATAAGCGTTTCTATGGCGGTGACAACTTTAGGGAACAGGGTGCCCAATCTCAGGTTGGTGGGGCTCAGTTAGCTCTAACATATCCTCCTTGCCGAATTTGTGGTCACTTGTATTAGGGTTTTTATGATGAAGGAAGGGATAGGTGCTTCAACTATGGTTATCCAGACATATGCTTAGAAATTGTCCTTTTGGTATGATTGCTTCGGGGGAAAACAAGGTTCCTGTTGACTTTTCTTCAGCTCTGGCACCAAAGGGTTCACCGTTTGGCTTCGACACTGGTCAAAACCATTCTATGCTCATACTACTCGCTAGGATCTGAGGCATCGCTTGATGTCATGACTGGTATGTTGAAACTTTTTTCTCGTGATGGTTACTATTTATTTAATTCAAAGTCCACTCTCTTTTATGTGACCCCATATATGTCTGTGCAATCTGGTTTCGATCCCGAGTGTATTTTGACGTTTTTTCTATTACTACCCCGGTAGGTAATTCTATGGTAGCAGAGTCTATAGGGGTTTTCTATGATATTTGTGGGTGGTTGGGAGACTCTAGTGGATCCGTTTGAGTTAGATATGGTGGATTTTGATGTTTTATTAAGGATGGATTGGTTCCACTCGTGCTATGCATCTCTAGATTATCAAACCCATAAGATTGTCTTTAAATTCCCTAATAAGCCAATTATTAAGTGGGAGGGTGGTTTCCTAATTCCTAAGGGGAGCTTCATATCATATCTCAAATCTCAGAGATTAATCTCTAAGGGGTGTCTCTATTATCTAGTCTGGATTAGAGATTCTAACTCAGAGGGTCCTTCATTGCATTTCGTACCGTTGGTAAATGAATTTCCTAATGTCTTCCTTGATGACCTTCCAAGTTTTTCTCATGATACAGAGATTGAGTGTGGGATTGATCTTGTTTTTTAAACTCGTCCAATTTTTATTCCTTCGTATAGAATAGCTCCTACTGAGTTGAAGGAGCTTAAAAAAAACTAACGGAGCATTTAAATAAGGGTTTCATCCGTCCTAGTGTGTCCCCATGGGGTGCACTGATGTTTTCATGCATAAGAAGGATGGTTCCCTTCGAATGTGTATTGAATATCGATAATTAAATAAGGTGACGGTAAACAATAAGTATCCCCTTCCAAGGATAGATGATTTATTTGATCAATTGCAAATTTCTAAGTATTTCTGTAAGATTAATCTACGATCCAGGTATCATTAGTTAAAGATTAGGGAGGAAGACCTCCCTAAGACTGCTTTCCATACATGGTATGTGCATTTTGAATTTTGGTTATGTGTTTTGGGTTGACCAATGCCCCAATGGCATTCATGTATTTGATGAATAATGTAATTCATCAATTTTTAGATTTATTCATCATTGTATTCCTAGATGATATTTTGGTGTACTCGAGGAGCAAGGTGGATCATGTGAATCACCTGTGAATTGTATTTCAGACCTTGAAGGAGCAACAGTTGTATGAAAATATTTTGAAATATGAAGTCTGGTTGAATGCTATCACTTTTTTGGGTCATATCATTTCTAGTGAGGGAATCATATTAGATTTACAAAAGGTTGCAGTGGTTGAGAAGTGGCCTAGAGCTACGACTCCAACTAGTATTCAGAGCTTCTTGGGTTTAGCTAGTTACCAAAGGAAGTTTGTGGAGATCTTTTCTTCTATAGCTTCCCCATTGACTATGTTGACTCAGAAGAAGGTAAAGTTCTTATGGTCTGATGAGTGTGAGGGTAGTTTCAAGAAGCTGAAGGATAAGCTAACTTTGGCTCTAATTTTGACTTTACCTACAGGCACTAATGGGTTTGTCATTTATTGTGGTGCATCTCGTATGGGGATTAGGGGTGTTTTGATGCAGCATAACAAGGTGATAGCTTATGCCTCTAGACAGTTGAAGGTGCAAGAGAGAAATTATCCAACTCATGATTTGGAATATGTTGTTTGCAATGAAATTTGGCATCACTATTTGTATGGAGTGCATGTGGATATCATTTTTTATCATAAGAGCCTGCAGTGTATGTTCACTTAGAAAGAGCTTAACCTCAAGCAAAGGAGATGGCTTGAACTTCTTAAGGATTATGATATGAGTCTTCACTACCACTCAGGTAAATCTAACACGGTTATTGATGATTCTAGCAGGTTATCCATAGGGATACTAGCTCATATGGATAAGGAGAAACAGGAGGTTTTGAAGGACATTCACTGTTTAGATAATCTTGGAGTTTGTCTCTTGGACTCTGAGAATGGTGATGTATTCATTCAGAAAGTGGTGTATTCGTCTTTTGGTGCTGAAATCAAGGAGATACAAGTGTTAGATCCTGTGTTGATGAGGATAAAGAGTGATGTTGGTGGGAAGAAGGTGATGTCATTCGAGATTAGTGGTGATGGTACCTTATGGTACCAAAGGAGATTATGTGTTCCCGACGTCAATAGTTTGCGAGAGAGAATCTTGGCTAGGGCGCATGAGTCGCGTTATGTTATTTATCTTGGTTCAACGAAAATGTATCATGACCTTAAGGAGATGTATTGGTGGAACAATATGATGAGGGATTTTGCTAATTTTTTGGTCAAGTGTATGGCGTGTCATTAAGTGTAAGTTAAGCATATAAAGTCGGGGAGGGGGGATTATATCAAGAAATTGAGTTGCCAGAGTGGAAGTGAGATGTGATCAACATGGATTTTGTTATCAGTCTTTCTTAGTCTCAAAATCAATTTGATTCGGTTTGGGTTATCTTGGATCGAATGACAAAGTTGGCTCTCTTTTTGCCAGTGAGGACTAACTTATTGGCTAACGATTATACAAGGTTGTATTTTCATCAAATTATGATGTTGCATAGGGTACCAGTTCTATCATATCTGATCGTTGTATGCAATTTACATCTCATATTTTGCAGTTGTTCCAGAAAGGTTTGAGGACTAAGGTTAGTCTTAGTATTGCTTTTCACCCATATTCGGATGGGCAAGCAAAAATGACAATTCAGACGTTTGAGGACAAGTTTTGTACTTGTGTGATTGACTATGGTGGTGGTTGAGTTGAGCATTTACCTCTTGTGGAGTTTTCTTATAATAATAGCTACCACTCTAGTATTGTGATGGAGTTGCCTTCTAGTTTGAGCTCCATTCATCTGGTGTTCCATGTTTTTTATTTTGAGGAAATGCATGGGTGATCCATCTCAAATCGTGTCTATCAAGGATATTGTTATTTCAGATTCTTTGTCTTATGAAGAGGTCCCAATTGAGATCTTGGATCGGCAGGTTTGTTGGTTGAGAACCAAGGATGTATCTTCGATAAAGGTTCTTTAGAGGAACCACAAGGTTGAAGAAGCTACTTGGTAAGCAGAAGAGAACATGAAGTCCAAGTATCCAAGCCTGTTTTCTGCTCTGGAAATTCATGTGGAAGGTATATGTTCTTCATCACATCTTTGTTTTCTAACTTAGTTAAAGGAAAGATTAATTTCGTTACATCTTTATCTTCTAACTTAGTCAAAGGTCAGAGTTGGTTTTAAATCGTATTTGTACTACCTTGTTCCATTATTTGAGGATGAATGATCCAAGTAGGGGAAATTAAAATTCCCTGGGCTATGATCCTTAGAAATTTCCTTATTTTGAACTCTCTATACATCATACGACTTAGGCTTACTAGTTATAGGATATGGATATGACCTAGGGGACCCAAGTCATACGTTAAGCAGTGTGTTCTTTATCATGCACTATCCTAGGTAAGACTAGAGTCGATATGCGTCGTAAGAAGATGATACGAGAGAGTCATATCATTCGTATGTTGGACAAAGTCTAACCCCTTTTGAATCTATCTTAGATATGGTTTGAGGGTACTTTTTATATGATGAAGGTACAACTCAGGTAAAGGATTCGTATGTGGGACAAAATTTGGTGTCCAACATTCTGATCAAGGTAAGAGCAGAGGGTACCACTCGTATCATGTGGGTATGATTGGAGGTGTCAAACCGTACCCTCCTGTAGTGATTTTTACATATTTAAGTTGGGGTATTCTGGACATTTCCCCTCTTAACCACTTTTGATCCCACGACTTAAAAAACTTTGTGACTTCATTTACCCTATTATTATCAATCAAAAACACTATAAACACCCTTAGATCTCTCTCAAGGCTCTTGGGTCAATAAAGGCTAGGGTTTTCTTTAAAGCAAATAATTAAGGCTCTAAGGGGTGGTTTCTCTCCGTACTGTTTGGTATCTAAGGCATATTACTCCTACCTCATTGTTATTTTAACTAAATTCATGCATTAATAAATGGTTTTCATTATGTAATTGTGGGTATTGTTTGGTTTTGAATTATATGTTGGGTCTTTTGGTTGTATATTGGTACCCCATGTCTTATTTATAGTTTTCATGTTATAATAGTGGTGGCCTTGGCTCAGCGGTAAGCTTGCTTACCGTGGTGTGCCAGGGTCGGGGGTTCGAAACGCCCCTCCAGCGAAGCTGGGGTGAGGGCGCGTAGGTCAGGCCCGGAGTGGTCCCCCCCCTCCCCGATACCTATGGAGTAGGTATGAACCGGGTCATCCCTTTTATGTTATAATAGTGGTTTGAACATGTGGTTGCATGGGAATGGTCAATTGGTACTTGGTTTTGGTTTTGGAAACTATATGCCCTCAATTTGTTTGTTAAAATGCCTATGAGAATGGTTTTGTCACATGGTTTGACTTTTATTTAAACTATCATTGTATAACTTGGTAATGGAGTCTAAATTGTTTTAAATAAATTGGAAAGGCATTGGTGTTCATGGCTTTGGTTTAATTGGTAATCATGTGGGGTACATGCAAATCCTCTAAGTGTTGGCTAATGACATTGCTTGCAAGCTATAGTAGGTATAATGATACCACTACATAATGCCTTGTAATTAATACATGAAATTGGTGATTTGGTTGTGTGCTAATGGTTTTAATTGGGAAATAATGATTGGTTTTGATAACTAACCATGAATGTATGAGTCTAATGGACGGACACTAGAAACTCATGTTTGCCGACATGAGGGTTGGTCAAGGTGACCATATTCTTGTGGGGTACACGGGAATCCCCTAAGTTATACTTGTATATATGTATCATAGATGGTGAAGGGTACACAGGAATACCCGACCTCTATTATATCTCTGGTTCGTGGGGCTACACATATCAGGACTCATTTAGGGGGTAAAACTGGACCCATATAGCCAGTAGATAGATTATGACGGTAAAACTACACACTCCCAGGTAAAAGGTTTTAAATACATGCTAAACTGGTTCCCTTTCCTCACATGGATTTTATATATATATATATATATATATATATATACATACATATATATATGTATGTATGTATGTGACTTCGTATGGTTATTTACTTGGTTTTAAATGTTGGAATTATTTTATCCTTACTCCTGAGTACATGATAGCGTTCACCCGCTAATTTGTCTTTGGGCGCTGTATCCCCATGCAATATAGGAACTGACCGTACTACTCCTTCTAAGTAACTTAGATTTAGGGAAAACTTTGTGTCGTATTTGAGTGGTTAGCTTCCATACTCCGGAAGGTTCTATTTCCTATTATGGACATCTCTACATACTTGTATTACTTTTTGGACTTTGGATTTTGGCTATCGTCGGGGGCATGTCCTAATCTGATGTTGTTTTGATTTCACATAGAGGCTTTGTGAGACTACTTTGGGTTGGCATGGGTGGTGTCGGCATTGGTGTCAAGGTTGGCATTGGTATTGGTATTGGGATGACTCCATTTTACTATATTTGATTTATGCTTTTTCCATTATGTTATGTTATATCATCATAATTCATCCGACATCGATTTTAGGGTGCTTATAATTAGGTATTGGGGGTGGTCCCCAATCTCGTTTGGGCTTGAGCCACCTGAAATGACTAGGCCCTAGTTCGGGTTGTGTCATAGATCTGGGAGCTTAGAGTTCGTGAGGCCTCAAATGTTGTTGTTGTCAATTTTTTGATGGTGATGAGGGTATGATGTGCTATAGAAATATGGCACTTTCAATACTTAAAACAAGGAAAATATGCAAGTTTCTAAGGCCTTTTTGTTATATATGATCTGTTTTGGGTATGTTTTGCAGGAAACCATGTGTTGGATGCTAAGTTTGTGAAAAAGGTGAAAAAGAAATTTTTGGCTATTTTTGATGCGATTATGGATGTTCGGTATGTTTTCTAGCATGATCATGATCAATGCATGTTTAAAAGTTAAAGAAAAGCTGAAAAACTAACTCCCAGCACCTAGTAAGTAAACCTACGGAACACATGTAGACAAAGCAAGTGCCAGAAAACCAAAATCATGAGAGCTGACTTGCTGAAATTTGTCCATCAGCAACCTACGGTCTGCAACCTGCGGTCTGCATCTGTTCCCTGTGCGAGACCGTAGGTAATACCTGCGCCTGTGCCAAATCGCAGGTACATAGAGTAGGTGGCCACCGACCAGGTTTTCTCCTATTTTGTTTGGGCTTTATTTCTAGGGTTTTCTAATGTATTAATACCCCTCATGTACTTTTTAGTAGAAGTTACACACTTTTGACACTCAGAAACATATTTTGATTCCAAGATCCATCTTTGATCTTGGGATTCTCTTGTATTGACTTTGATTGATTATTCAGTTTACGGTTGTGGGATTTTATTCGTATTATCATTATGATTTCACCTATGTTTTAAATTATGAACATTATTGATAACTTCACAATCATGATCGACTAAAACCCATAGCTAGGGTTGTGGAAACCATGGCGAATTGACAAAGTAGGGGAAGTGTGATAGTTGATCTAAACTAATACCCATGGCATAAATTACTTAATCTTCGTTATGATTGATTTCTTAATGGGTGCACACATTAGAATCCCGCCTAGATATTTCTACTTACTCCAAAAGAGGAGTAGTGACTAGGAAAAGATAAAGACAATAGTAATTTGGAGTTTAACTATCGATCCACACTTCTAGGTTCTATTTACGTAAAATGGTTAGTTTTATCAAATAACTAAAGACTCAAAAGGTATTAGTTAACTGGGATCAAGATAAGGGTTAGTAGTGTGACATCCTAAGACCCAAAAGGTAAAGGGTGAAATTCTTCTACTAATCCAAAAGACTATAAAAGGTACATAACTTATCAATTCTGCATGTAAGGTATTGTATTGGTTAAACAACGCACGATAAGCCTATGAAGTTTAGAAGCTAGGGGGAACACAATCCTAGTGTTCACCTGCGACTGATTGCAACCAAATTAATGTTGTTCCTTGCTCGAGATTAGTACAAACAAAACCCCCCATTTACTTTTCTTGTTGTACCCATTCACCACAACTACTGGGAGTTGCAAAGCCAAGTGTTCCCTTGGAATTCGACCCCAACCTTAATTGAGTTACTATATCTTGATAACGACTGTACCATCATCTAAAAGGAGGTGTTGCTTGGACATCATCAAGAAATTGGCATTGTTACCAAAGAACACGGTGTTGATTTATGATTAGAAGATTGTTGCAGATTTTTTTTTGTTCTTAATTGGGCATACAACGGTGTATGCCTAGCACATGGAGTAGAGGCAAACCCTTAATCCTGATCAATCCGAATCCAGAGAGGATCCTACAAACACCTAGTAGGATGTTTGTGCAGAAAAGAGCTGATAATCCTGAAGGGATTCATGATGTTGTGCCTCCGCCCAAAGAAGTGTAGGATATTGTATATCGTCGAATGGATGAGCTATTAGCTCACGCTGAATCTGAATAGAGGGCAAAGAAAGAAGCTTAGTGAGTAAGTAGGGAAGTAGATCTTACTGAGCAGAGTTAAGCAGTAGACTGCCGAGTGGCACTCGTTGGAAACTAAAATAGAGATAGAGAGGCCCGTGCTTAAGTAATCCCGGCATATCAGTACATACAACCATACATAAATGATGAATAAGATCTGGGATATGTTGAGACGACCGAGACTGGAGTCATAGTACTTCCTGTTTTTCCCCTAGGCTTCAAATTTGACTTTATGAGTGCTATGATTCAACTTCTGAATTTGAAGGGTGTATTTGTAGGATTGTCTACCGATGATGAAAATTTTCACCTTGAAAATTTCCTTGGGATCTGTACCTCTTATACCATTCCAAGGGTAGATTAGAAATTACTTAGACTGATGTTTTTTCCCTTCTTACTTACAGGAGAAGCATCTTTATGGTCAGGGTAATTGCCAAGAGGCTCAATTACGACTTCGAACGAGTTACACAGACAATTCTTAAATAGGTTTTTCCCTTCATCAATGATGTTTCAGCTCAAGGATGAGATCTATAACTTCAGGCATCTGAAGTCAGATCAGGTTTAAGAAAAAATTAAGCATGGTCGAAACAATCAGTTGTAAGGTATGATCTTATCAGATATAATCTATAGAGCCATAACCATAAGTTCTAAAGACATGGCAGACACTATCTCTGGAGGAGCTTTTATGAGACAAAACTAGAAGGCAGCTTTGGAGATGGTAGATCGGATTTTACTCACTAACCAAGGGTGGCAAACTTGGGAGGCTGAGAGGGAATCTGGTACATATTCTATTGGAGCCTCCTGCAACCAGAGAGCATCCGATGATACAGTAGCATAAGAAATTGCATTACTAAGGACTGAATTAGGGGTAGGGACTTCTGAGAGAGTGAATGTAATAGCATCACAAGGGTCAGCTTCCAAACCGCACAAGTAAGAATTGGAAGAGAAAACTAATTATCTGGATTGCTAGATGGCAGGTTTCTAAGCCCAAGGGAAAGGAAACCAAATTCGGAAGCACTATGATAGATATCGAGATCGTAGCAAAGAGTAGGATAGTGATTAGAGGAAGAACGATAAATACAGAGATAAGAGAGATAGGTACATTACACCTGGTAGACGTGATGCAGAATCCAAAATGGAGGAGATGTTAGCTAAGCTTGTGAAGGTTCAAGAAAATCAGGATAACCGCCTTAAGGAGATTATGGATGATATTTCATGGTTGACCCAGAAGGTCGAGTCATATGCTACTACTATCAAGTAGTAAGAGCACCAGTTTGGGAAGATGTTTGCAACTCTGAACCAGAGGCAGCCAGGTACCCTTTCGAGCAGCACAGTGCAAAATCCAAGAAATAATGGCCATGTACTTGCTATTACAACCAGGACTGGTATCACTACTATAGATCCCCCACTACCTGCTACTAAAGATATTGATGATGAGACACCTATTATTGAGTTTGAGAAAATAAGAAGTGAGAAAGGTACAATTGATAAACATAAAAGGTAACATTTCAGTCATTGAGTCAGAAGTCAGACAGATTTTGAGACCACCCCACCTTTACAGAGCGATAGAGGCAAAAGAAAGAGGAAGGTAAGTTCAAGCGATTTATTGAGATGCTGAGAGAATTAAGAATACCTCTTCTTGAGGCTTTAGAGAAGATGCCTAGATGCACTAGGTTTATGAAATAATTGGTCACAAAAAAGAAATGAGCAACGTTTGATGATTTTAATGTTATTTACCACTGCTGTGCTGTCATGACTAGGTCCTTGGCGCAGAAAAAGAATGATCCCAGAGCATTCACTATATCGTGCACTAATGGGTCATCCTAATTTGCCCGAGCCTTGTATGATTTAAGAACCAACATTAATTTGATACCACTATCCATATTCAAATAATTGGGGTTGGACCTT
This sequence comes from Capsicum annuum, assembly GCF_002878395.1. Classification (NCBI taxonomy): domain Eukaryota; kingdom Viridiplantae; phylum Streptophyta; class Magnoliopsida; order Solanales; family Solanaceae; genus Capsicum; species Capsicum annuum. Next base: position 61,883,063 of record NC_061113.1, on the reverse strand, counting down.
CGAAACCGACTTCGATGTGGTTATTGATGGCTTCCATACAGTGAAAAAGATAATGGGAATCTCGTTTGATATGATTGTGAGGATGGATAACTTCATATTTCCAACTGACTTTGTCATCTTAGACTGTGAGGTTGACACCGAGATGCCTATTAGTTTGGAAAGATCATTTATGGCCACAGGTAAAGCTATGGTTAACATGGAAAAATATGAGCTAAAATTTAGAGTCAACGGTGAGGAGGTGACATTTAACATCCAAAATTCAATGAAGAAGCCAATAGACATGAGGGTAGTGTCAGTGATTGATTGTATTGATAATCCTGGAGGATACTCATATAGGTATCTTGGCGAATTCTTAAGAGTCAAGATACTCGTATCATTCTGCAATGCTAAATCAAGAGTTGTATGGAAGGAAACCCATGGGCCTGTTGGTGAAGCCTAAGTAGCCAACATGGTCACGTCGTGCCGCGACGTTAAGTCAAGTGTTTAGTGGAAGGCAACCCGCTATACTGTAGTATTTCTGTTTTTGTTGTTTTTTTTCTTTTTGTAGGTTTTTAGCCTTTGGACCTTACCTTGAATATGGTAAAAATTGGTACATTCATTGATTTCCAAGTAAGGGGATTATGTGATCAGCCCATCTTGGTCACGAGTCCCACAGGGTAAGTTGAGTAATAAGTTAAAAATTTGAAATTTTGAGTATAAAAAAGACTCTAGTATTTAATTTTACTTTTGGGACCTAAAACATAGGTTGCTAGACCATAAGTATCTAGAAAAATATTGAAATGCCATGTGTGGGTTGCAGAAAAGTGGACCAAAGACTTTGGCCCAACACCTGTGCCCAGCACCTATGAGCCGTATATGGTACCTGTGTCTCTTGCCAAGCCACATGTGTGGAGCGCAAGTTGATATCGCACCTAGGGTAGTTTGTGGGCTTGATTATTAATGTAAATTTTGGGCCCACCAACATATAAATATAACCTAAAACAGCCCCTCGCCTATATAAAAACCTCTTACCCTCATTCAATTCCTCAAAACTTCACTTTTTTTATTTAAATTCAAACATCCCACTTACAATAAAAACTAACCCCATACTTAAGTAGAGGCTAAATTAATACTTATTTGAGATACCCACTTGTCTCAACACACTAAAAACAAGTTTCAACCTTAGTTTTGCTTGAGCTCTTCATTATTCTCTTTCGGTTCTTCATATAAAAGGTAACTTTCTCAGCTCCTAATAGTTTTGGATTGGTTTGTCTATCATTTAAACAAGTTGATATGTTTATTTCATTACAAAATATATAGAAACTTTTATGTACAAGGATAAAGTTTCTATATATTTTGCAATGAAGTCCATATAGATATTACCCCCACACACTCCTCGTCCAGATGATGATGATGAGGAAAAAGATACAGAGTCTGAGACTACTCCACAGGTTGTTGCTCAAGATCCAGTGTAAGAAAAGGTCCCATGATTCATCTGATGAGATTAAGCAGAAGCAGTTATCTGATCCAGAGTCTATGTGATGAGTCCAGAGAGCCTGAGATACCAGGTAATGATGAGAAGGTTCCTGCGACTGCGACTGCACAGACGAGGATCATGAAGGGTCTAGCACCTTCAAGAACTTCTAGGAGATCGAGATAGCGGAAAGCAGTACCATAGGCCCATTCTGAGGGGCTATTAGTTTTTGCAGAGCCTGATAAGGCATATACAGATAATGTGAGTGTTGGTATTGAGATAGAGATAGGGAAGCAGAGAGATGCTCTAGATTCTCCTACACTGGACGAGGGGACATAGGCTACTTCTTCTTCAACCTTGACTTTAACCTTAAAGTTGGTTGGTGAATCTATAGATCCTACTCACCTATCCACTACAACTCTTGTGATAGGTATGATTACTGTATCCAATGAATTTTTACAGAGTTTAGTGGATAGTCATAGGGCCACAACTGCTTAATTAAAGGTTATCGAGACCGAGATGAATGCCCTCTTCGAGAATATAAGATCAGGGGTTAGGATTAGATTTGAGCAAGTCAAGGCTAGATGAGAGTCTGCTTAGAGAGACACATTGTCAGAGCTACAGCTGATGTTCAGCCAGGGATCGATGAGCTAGAAAGATGAGCGATATCTCAATATATAGAGATAGATGCACCAGATCTAGTTCAGATCAGTGAGGATTTTGATATCCTATGACTAAAGGTACGCTCTCTTACAAAGAGCTATGTAATAGCTACTCCCTCGATTATACGCCCTGTGGTCTAACTATCACCTCCATGTGTGTCGAGATATTTTGATTTCTTTACGAAGGATGAGGAGGAGGTCCCAATAATTGGGACTAAGAGAGGTCACTTAGATTATTAGAAAAATCTTGATATGACAGAGAAGGAGGCCGTTAAAAAGGCAAGGCATGATTTTGTAGAGACTGTATTCATTGATAGGAAGAAGCGCGTATCTATAGTAGAGGGTGCACACTAGTAATACACTACCACCATCTCTTCTTCCATTTGATATGCCCCCATCTAGGGATGCTCCTGATTTAGGCGCCTAGTGTGTCCTACGTATGTTCTCACTTGCTTGTGTTTTGTTTTGTTTTAGCGTATTGAGGATAGTTCATAGTTTTTAGTTGGGGTAGGCATACCATGTCATCGCGGGTTTTTATTTTCGTGGTTCTTTTCCTATCGGTCGTGGTATGGATGTAGAACCGGCATGTCTAGGATAATTATGTGTTGTATTGTGTTTTTCTTTGTATTTTGTTATTTTTGTGTAATTAGAAGATTTTGAATATTTAGGGCAGTTGTCATATTTTGATTGATTTTTTATACCCCTCTAAAAAAAATTATTTTAGAACTGTGTTAGTGTATATATGTGTGAACTTTGTTGATCTTGTTTGCGAATTAGGACTAGGGACATGATAACCATTTTCTACAATTGAATGAACTGGATAGGTAGTAGTCGGTAATATTAACTCTGTGCTATGTGTATGTGAGATACTACCTAGTTCCCTTTGTATGTCAAATTCAGAACATGCTTGGTCAATCTTGCTTAGGTTGAAGGATAGTTGGTAAGGAAAGATCATAAGCCGTTCTTTTATCTTTGTCCACTTTTAGACTAAATGACTTTCTATGTGTGAATGATATCCCTTGATCCCTACTTTGAGCCTTGTAAGCCTATTTTTCTTGTTTTCACTATTTACCTTCCCATTTGTATTATAATTTACCTATTTTGGCCAGGTCAACCTTGGACATTTTTTACCTCAACAAGGGCAAAATGCCTAAGTTGAGAGTGGCTATCATAGGGTTGCGTAGTGTAAAATGGATATGAAAAAGGGTAAAGTAAGAAAAAGTTAGTAGGGTTGGGTGTGGTTGAAAAATAAAGAAAAAATTATAAAATAGGAAAAAAGAAAGAATAAAAGACCACACCAAACCCGAATGTGCATAAAAGAATAAAAGGAAGAAATAAGGGTGGAATAAAAAGAAAATTGTCAAGTAAGTGTATCTGCATAGTTAGTGTAGATTCAAGGAGGCTTAGTCACTTAATATATATATATATATATGTACCATACCAGCCCCCAAGCTTACATTGTAAGCCGAGAAAAGTCCTATAGTGATCCTAACACAACTATCTGAATGTTAAGGTAGTTTAAATAAGGGCAAACCTATGGTATTTGACATGCATTGACTGGAATTTCTTTGTTTAGTGTGAGTGTCTCTTGACCATCCCTACATTGACATGCATTATTTTATCTGAGTGAGTGGGACATCTTTCTTGTGAGGGAACTTAAGTCATGTTTCTAGCTATTTGCTTGTTTTATGTGGTGTAATTTGTACATATGAGTTGTTGTATGTTGCTAATGTAATTGTCATAGCTTGATCCCATTATGTCACATTTTTGTTCTTCATATTCGTACAAAGTTAGCTGTGAAAATAGATATAGGAGGGGATATTGTAATTTGAACTTAATGTGATGACTGACTGCCTTGAATCGCTTAGATTCTCCTAGTTAAGCGTCGTTTTTGTTTTGTTGTGTTTTTCTTGCCTGAGGACATACAAAAGTCCTAAGTTGAGGGTGTTGATGTGCTATAGAAATATAGTAGAGTATAATAGCTACCCCTAATAGTTTGATACCTTTGGGTTCACCAGTCGTAGTTGATGCCAACATTGATTTGACTTCCTCGGTAAGAGACGAGGACACGAGAGTGGAGATTTGGGTGACATCTGATACCCTTGTAGCTAATGAGACCACATCCAGTGCTTAGAGCTCCATAATTATGTTCTTTCCCCGTAATTTTTTTTATTATGTGTATCATGAGGATACTCTAGTTCTCTATGTTAGGGGTAGGGGTGTACCACTACTCGAGGGTTTTTCTGTTACCGTATTTATTTTCTCCTGAGTGTGTTATCATATTAGAATTAATATGTTTAGTTTTATATTTTTTTGATGTGTTTTGTTGTGTTTAATTATAAGAAAAATAGGGGAATCATAGTACAGTTATGTTTTGAATGTATGATGATTTTTTATTTGTGATGTTTAAAGAATACCCCTACTAAAAATTCATTTTAGACTGTGTGTTTAATATTTATTAAATTGTGATCATTTTTGGATCTTTCTATGGCATCAGTATTATAGGCAGAATAACCACAGGTTAGCAATGCATACATGGCTAGGTAGTAGTTTAAAATGCAACCATGTGTTATGTGTGTGTGAGGTTCTTACTTAGTTCAACTTTATGTGTGTTATCCATAACTTTCTTAGTTAGTCTTGTCTAGGTTGTCGGATAGTTAGTTAAGGTATCATAGACCATTTTTGAATAAGTCCACTTATAGTCTAAAATGACCGATCAAATAGAATTAGTATCCCTTGAACTTGAATTTGAGCCTTAATTGGTCTATTTGCTTAATTAGTCTATTTACCTTCCCATATCAACTTACAATGAACCTATTTTGTCCTTGGTCGCTTCTTGGACACTGTGTACCTCATCTCAAGCAAGTCACTTAAGTTAAGGGTGGCTATCAAAGCGGTGTGTAGTGTAGTTTAAGTATGAATAATAAGTTAGCAGAAGAAAGGAAAAAAGGATTCAAGTGTGATAAAAAAGAAAAAAGAGAAATAATGGAGCAACCACTAGTGAAATATGTGAACTAAGGGAGATAATGCAAAATGTTTTGACAGAGGTGGGAATGATGGCTGGAGAAGTATCAACGCCCAAGGGATTGGATCAATCAGTAATGGAAATAAGGGATAAATTGGCTTCTACAAGTGAAAATCAAAAGGGTAAATCTCCTGAAATTGTTTAAGAAAGAAAAGGCTTAAATGATATACCTAGGTAGTTTGATGAAAGGTTACAAAGGGAGAAAAGTATAGGTAGTTACAACAATCATCATTTTCAAGTCTCAAGTTGTTCAGGATTTGAATTCTTAAAGTGTTTAGGAGAAAATTTGAGGTCATGTTTGTTTAAGGCGGAGCAAGTTTTCAATATGGAAATTGTTCCCATGGATGAGAAGGTAAATGTTGCATCTTGCATTTTTAGGGTGAAGCTATCTAGTTACACTTAGCTTTCATGAAGTATAGATAGTACTTATATCCTCCAAAATAGAATGAGTATGCTATCACTTTAATTGAAATATTTGGGCCAAACTATGATGATACCATGGAAGAAATAAAGAAGGTGAAGCAAAAAGGATCTCTGAAGGATTATCAGGCTATATTTGGAAGAAATCTAACTAGAGTCAAACTATCATAGGAGAATGCAATAAGCTATTATCTTGGGTGTCAAAGATTGAGCTAAATATGGTAGTAAATATAGAAAATACAAGGACCTTATCTCAAGTGTACAAATCAGCAAGGATGCAAGAGGCATATTTTAAGGCTATAAAGCAGCTTGTTCAGAATTTCAGTCATAATAAGAGGTATGAATGAAAGGTCACAAAGGGAAAAAAGTATAGGTAGTTACAAAATCCATCATTTTTAATTCTTAAGGTGGTTGAGATTAGAATTCTTAAAGTTTTAGGAGAGGATTTGAGGTCATGGTTGTTCAAGGTAGAAAATTTTTAATATGAAAAATGTTCCCAGGGATAAGAGGGTAAATGTTGCATCCATGCAATTTTAGGGTGAATGTAGTCTCATCAACATCGAAAGGGTCAATGGAAGAAATTTGAGTCCTTAATAAAGGAATGAGATGACGTCCAAAGGGTAATGTTACTTCTATAATGAGAAGTAGGTATTTGGTCACAAGTGCCAAAACTTGAAGCAGTTGTATTTGATTGAGGTGGTGGAGCATGAAAAAGTAGAAAGTGAACATTAAAAAGAACTAGTAAATAATAAAAATGAATATATAGAACCAATAGGCCGTTAATTGAATAGAGAAATATTTGTTCATGCCCTTAATAGTTCATTAGGATTCAGGATATTAAGAGTGAATGGTTACTATTCAAGGAAACCTCTTTGCATTTTAGTCTAAATGGGCAGTTCACATAATTTTATTTATCCTGAGGTGGTGAAGGAGATAGTATGCCAAGTGACATCTACTACTCCTCAGGCAGTGACTGCAGCTAATGGTAATGACATGCAAGTAAGCAAGCTATGAAGGCTCTCTTAGTTGTTACAAGGGGTGGAGTTTTCAACAAAAAATTTTCTCTTACCATTAGGATCTTATGGAGTGGTCTTAGGGGTGCAGTGGCTATTAACTCTGGGAGATATCAAGAAAAATATTAGAAATCTTAACCATGGAGTTTTGCTATGAAGAAGGAATGCATATTCTTAAAAGAGTAGGCAGACAAATTAGAATCAAAGGAGCTAGAAAGTTTTCTAAGATATCAGGTATATACTCTCATCTATGCATGCTTCAAATTGTGCCTTCTACTATTAGTGAATTCCAAAGGAATTCAGTTGATGCTAAGGAAATCTGGAGGGTGATCCTATATTGATGAGTCTCTTACATAAGCATAAGACCTTGTTTGAAGAACCCCAACACTTGTCTCCATCTAGGGGAATCTTTGATCATAGAATAATGTTGTACAATAATACTGAGCCTATAAAAAAGAGGCCTTACAGATATCCTTCTTTCAAGAAGGATAATTGAGGGATTAGTTTAGTAGATATTGGATCAAGGGATGGTGCAACCTAGTTGTAGTCCATCTTCAGCTCCAGTAGTGTTGGTTGACAAGAATGATGGTACACAGAGGTTGTGTGTTAATTATATAGATTTGAACAAACAAACTGTCAAGAACTGGTTTCCAATTCTACTTGTTGAAGACTTGTTGGATGATCTTGTAGGGTTTGTAATCTTTTCTAAGAGTGACCTTAGATCTGGTTATCACCAGTTAAGGGTAGCAATTGATGATATACCTAAAATTTCTTTCAGAACTCATTCAAAGCATTTTGAATTTGTGGTTATGCCTTTTGGGTTGTCAAATGCACCTTCTTTATTTTAGGGCTTGTATTCAAGAACTTTCTTAGGAAGTATGTTTCTTTTTTTATGACATATTAATATACAACAAAAGTATAAATGAGCATCTAGAGAACTTGAGTTTTATTTTTGAGGTTATTGAACATCTCCATCTATTTGCAAAGCATTCCAAATGGTTTTTTGGAGTAAAAAGGATTGAGTATCTAGGTTATTTCATCACTCAATAAGGAGTATCTACAGACCCTCTAACGATTCCTGCTTTAATAGATTAACCCACTCCAATAACTCTTAAATAGTTGAGATGTCTTTTGAGATTAGCTGGATATTATAGAAGGATTATTCAAGGGGTTGGACTATGTCAAAACCTTTAAATGATCTCTTGAAGAAGAAAAAGTCCAGTGGAATGATGAAGCTTCTAGGGAACTTACACAACTCAAGGATGAATTGACAAGAGCACCTATACTAATGCAAGAAGTTTACCACGCCGTATTTATTAGTAAAGGACTTTCACCTGCACATGCAACATTATCATTTTATGATAGAGAACTACTTACTATTGTACATGCTGTAACATAGTGGGCATATTATCTGTTAAATCAGAAATTTTCCATTAGAACAAATCAAAAGGTCATAAAGTATTTATTGGAGCAAAAACTACATACTAATTCATACTTTTTGTGGTTTGCAAAACTCATAACTTTTGACTATGTCATTATATATAAAAAGAGATGGAAAACAAGTTTGTTGATGCCTTTTCTAGGGTGCAGGATACTGAATTAATAAATTTCATACTCTCTAATACTGGTTTTGATCTTCCACAAGGTATAGCACCCGCTAGGAAGGTGATATTACTTTGGAGCTTTTAATTATAGAGCTTATGGCAAATTGAAATTACCATAAAAAGCTTGGCATTATAATCAACTCAAAAGGAAAGAAAAATTGGTGGGGGGAAATTTACTTGTCATCATAATCAACTCTGAAGGAAAGGAAAATTGGTGGTGGGCAATGTACCTCAACTTTGATATGACATTATTTACTTTTGTCATTCATTTTCTCAAGGATTAAATTTAGGTGTAGAAGCTACTCTTAAGAGACTATTAATTCTTTTCTAGTAGAGTTCAGTTGCATATTTCCTCAACATATCACCCTCAGTCTGATGGTCAAACTAAAGTGCCGAATAGAATCTTAGAGTCTTACTTTAGATGTTTTGCAGTGAAGAACCTCATAGTTGGTTCTCTTACCTGGCTATGGTCAAATATAGGTATAATACTTGTTTCTATATATGTTATTCAAACTACTCTCGATGAGGAACTTAATGAAAGGCCACCTTTATTACATTTACCTTATTTACTTGGTGAATTATCTTCTATTGAGGTTGATGTTACTTTGCTTAATAGAGTGTAGAAGTTAGACCTATTAAAGCACAACCTGAGGAGGGCTCAATTGAGAATGAAAAAACATATAGATTTACATAGAAGTGATAGAGTTTTTCAGGTGAGTGAATGGGTGTATTTTAAGATCCATCCCTATAAACAAACTAATATTTTGGGCTATTCCTTCCGTAAGTTAGCTTCCAAGTACTATAGGTCATTTCAAATTCTGGAGAAGCTATTTATTTTCCTAATACTATTAAGAACTATCCCAGAGTCCATGTGTCATTATTAAAGAAGTGTTTTAGATTTCCTACATAAATTTCACTACCCCCTGTCCTTGAAATTGCTCACACTCTTCGTCCTAGTCCTAAAAATATTCTTTAGAGGAGAATGGAAAGAAAGGTGGAAAAGTTATGGCACAAGTTCTAGTCAAATGGGAAGGCTTTCCTATTGATGATGCTAGCTAGGAGTTCTATCAGGCCTTGAAAGTCAGATTTCCTTATTTTGATCCCTGAGGACAAGGATATCTTTTAAGAAGGGAGTATTATTACACTAATTAGCTAATTAGAATAAGAAATTGTTATGTCAGCAAATTCAATTATAATTGATAGTTAGTTAGCGTAACTAGTTACTGTTATTACCATTACATTGAGTTACATTGAGGGGAAACCTAGCCTACCTGGATGCCAAAGAAAGCTCGAAGAATCTACTAAATTACCGATTTTCCCTTCTGGGTAGCTTTCTCAAGATATCACACTATAAAAATCACAATATACTCATCAACATGGGAATAATGATACCCGTATTTCACCATTGTGCGTCAGGTCCAAAAATACTCATAAATTTTATGTGGGTCCCATTTACAAAAACTATGTTTCCGAGGCCAACCCAATGTTTGCTTATGCTTGAGGTGTAATTACCCTAAAAAATGGGTGAAATTCAAGTTGCATTGGTGCTAAAATCAAGACACCAAGTCTTATGGATTTTAGGAAATAAAAGGAAAAATAAACCATAGAATTGAAGTAATCTTACCTCAAATTCAAAGGTAAAATCACATAAATAATCGTTACCCAAGTTCCCAAATCACTCCCAAGGCTATCCCTATGTTTTCCCACTCCTTAGGGTTTAAGTCTCTTGAGAATGGATTAGAAATGGGAAAAGGGGCTACAAAAGGAGGTATTTATACCTATCCCATATACACGGGTGTTGCAATTACAACCCATCAATCGCAATTGCGGTACCTAGCCTCAGGGGACAGAAGTCGTTATTGAGATATATATCGTGATCGCAATGCTTTTGCATCTTCCAAGGTGAGTCACTTTTGTGACTTTAAATGTTGCCATCACAACACTTATTGGATCTTCCGAATCGCAAATGTGATCCTTGATTCGCCAATCGCGGGTGCACCAGTAATAGCTGAGACTTGAAAATTTCCAAGTCTCCGCCAGCCCCTCAAGATTCATTTGAAATCTCATATATGAAAAAATACTATGCTACGCTATCAAATTTTATGTTCTAAACTCAATGGCATAGTCAAATTTCCATTTGAGGTTGTTATAAACAAAAAGTGGGTCCCAAAACTAACATACCATTTTCTAAACTTTTGACCAATAGATAGAAATTAGCCCGAGTGCTTCAGGACATGAACCCAAGGTCCAACTAGCCTAAAATTGAAATTCCAAAGCTACTAGGATAGTCTAAATTGACATACGAGGTCATTTTACTAAAAATTTTGCCTGATAGACAATTTGAACCAGCGACGACTTCAAAATAGGAAATTGGCTCTAAAAAAAATGAACTGCCTGGTAACTAAACTATTAGTTATTATAAGTCATAAATGACTTGGGGAAGATATATGAAAGCTCTAACATAAAAAATAAGCAGAATTAAGGAAAATGACCTAAAGGGTCATGACAGTTCGTGAGGGTAAAGCTCCGTGATAAAGGCATTTTGGATCGATTTTAAGCATTTGAGGTAGGTTATGGATTAACTTTATTCAAACTCAGTTGGGTAGTTAATATTGTTATAAAATAATGTTACGAGTGTGGGAACCAATCATGAAATGGATATATTATCGTGTTGTGCACGTGTAGGAACCTATATTGTTTTTATTTGTTGGTTTTGAGTCATGAATTTCTATGTGTGACCATGTGGGATTTTATATGATGTTATTGGCCTTATGTATTTATATTTAGTGGTATATTTCTGGTGAAATATCCCAAAGTGGAATTTATATGGTATCAATGACATATTTTTGTGTATATTACCCTATTGGCATATGGATTATTGTAAATTCATAAGTAGTTGGCATACTGAGTTGATTTCTGGCTCATATTGTTGGTATATTGGTTGTATTTGGAAATTCACATTCTCGTTGGTTTTGAGCATTGTATCTTCATTTTATATATACTTGTAAAATATTGGTGCCACTGTGGAAATACTAGAAACGCTGGCTTCGTGTTATCTCTATAAACCCTCTGCCAAGGTAAATGCCAAAACGGAGTTATGGATACTGTTATTGGATATTGGATTGTATATGAGTTGAAAAAACCCTCATGGACCTCAAGAGAAAAAATCAGTAGGTATATACGAAGGTTGTACGACAACCTCATGCTCTCACCACATCACCATTATCTTCATTGCATTTCATATAGGTATTATGTTCATTCTATATTGTATTGTCATCTTTATATGATATCTGTCTATGTGAACTTTTTTTATTACGTGTATCTATGTACCTATGTTTCTTTCTTGCATTTGCATGTGGTATATGTGAATATTATAGAAATGTGAGTAAAGACAGTATGGGCTACCATTTGGGATATTCTCTGATTGCAGGTAATGTGCCCATAGTGTGTATTTTCTATGCTTTATTTTCTACTTTGCTCAGTCGACCTATGATACCTATTGAGTACAAGTAGGTTGTGCTCACCTTTAATACACCTTTTTGATGCATATACAGGTACTAGTGCATCACACAGTAGACATTTAAGTAGTATCTGAAATATATTTGAAGTAGCATTCGCTCTATGCTTTCGGAGATGATATACTACCTCTTCCTATCTATTTTATGTCCTCTTTGTATTTAGAAATAGACAATGATCTATTTGGTCTATTATTTTACCTTTTGACTTTTGAGATGTATTAAGTAGTTCTAACACTGTGACACCAGATTTTAGGAGTCTTATGGTACTATGGTTATGTATTTTTTGCGCTTATTAAAATCGAGTATTGTTTGGCTTCATTCTAGAAGCCCTACCTTGGATTTTGTGTTATTTTTGCCTTTCTGTATTAGTTTGAATGATAGACTTACATGATAAGTCTTGTCACAATAAGTTTCATCATGACCCTTAGGTTTTAGATCGTGACGTAGAACCATTTTGTACTACAAAACCATCTTCATCCAATTCCGTGAGAAGGACTCCTCACCGAGTAAGTATATGCACTTCCTTTACAAGTTCCTTCTTAACTTTCTCTATGTTGGCAAAACTCCCTATAGACAACCTTCTAAAAGAATGAAAAAAAATATTTGCCTTACCTGGATGGTACAACACACTCATAGCATATTCTTTAAGAAGCGCAAGCCATCTCCTTTATAAAAGATTTAACTCCTTCATAAATAAGAAGTTTTACATCTCTTATGATATGTAAAGACATCAATATTCACACTAATAACTTAAGATCATGAGTAGGATATTTATTCTCATGAACCTTAAGTTGTCTAGAATAATATGTAATCCACTTACCATTTTGCATCAAAATGCAACCAAGTCCATATCAAGATTCATCGGAATACACTAAAAAGCCATATGTACCCTCAAGAAGGGTCAAAATTAGGGTAGAAGTAAGCAGAGCCTTCAACTATTGAAAAATTTTCTCATGATATTTTAACCACTAAAATCTTACCTACTTTAGAGTCATTCGAGTCAGTAGGTCTGAAATGGAAGAGAACTCCTCTAAGAACCTCCTCGAATAACCCATTAAGCCCAAGAAAATCCTAATATCTGACAGAGTTATCGATCTAGGAAAACTTTTGACTGCCTTAATCTTATGGGAGTCAACTTATATTCCCTCACCAAAAATAATATTACCAAGGAAGTCAACTAACTTCAACCAAATTTCATACATAGAAAACTTTGCTTACAAATTGTCTATCTTTAAGAGACTGAAGAATAATTCTATAGTGGTAGCATGCTCATTCATACTAATGGAGTAAATCAGGATATCATCTATAAACATAATGATGAACATGTCAAAATACTATTTGAACACTCTATTCATGAAGTCTATAAAAGTTGTAGAAGCATCGGTTAATCCAAAAGATATGAAAACGAATTCATAGTGACCTTATCAAGTTTGAAAAGTTGTCTTTGGGATGTCATATTCTCTAATTTTCAGTTGATGGTATCCAAACCTTAGGTCAATCTTATAAATACGAGTGGCACCCTAAAGTTTGTTGAGAAATTCATCAGTCCTAGGAATATGATACTTATTTTTTATTATGACTACGTTCAACAAACGGTAATCAATTCATATTCTAAAGGAGCTGTCTTTCTTACACACAAAGAGGACTGGACCATCCTGGGGAAATACTAAGCTTGATAAACCCCTTTATCTAAGAAATATTTCATATGCTCTTTTAACTCTTTCAACTCAATTAGGGTCATTCTATATGGCGAAATAGATATAGGTTGCTTATCAGAAAGGACATCTATCCCAAACTATTTTTCCCTATCGAGAGGGACTTTTTGAAGATCTTAAGAGATGACAATTGAGAACTCACAGACTAAACAGTCGGTGTTTTGGAAGTAGAATCCTTAATATCACCAAGTGGTAGATATATCCCTTGGAAATTATTTTTCTGGCTTTGGGATATGAGATGAAATGACTTTTAGGTACACCAAGACTATATTTCCACTCTAGGACTAGTTTATTTGGGAATTGGAATTTAATAGCTTTGGTTCTATAATCAATTGAAGAATAAAATGAATACAACCAATCCATATCTAGAATAATATCTACAAAATTAGATGTGGTGTCTTATTTTTACCATAAATAGGATAACTTCGATAAACTCTTTTAGATACTACATATTCTTCAATTAGAGTGGAAATAGTAAAGGGGTCTAGGAGTTATTTGGGATTGACTCAAGTTTGCAACACATAAGGAGTGACAAAGGATAACGTATCTCCAGGATCTAAAATTGTATACATGACAAGAAAGAGAAATTTTAACATACCAGTAACTACATTAAGGGATTTCTCCTAATCCTGACAATTAGAGAAGGCATAAAAATGATTTTGACTATCACTTATACCTAAAGTGGTGCCTTTTTAAAAGTTTTGACCTGCTGAAATAAATGATGAAGTAGCCTGGGGTCTATTTACCCTATTTACCTACCTGGTATAGGGACACTTCTTAAGCCTGTGAAATATCTGTCCACACCTATATAGAAACCTTCCCTACCATATAAATATTCGCTAGGATAATTCTTCCCACACTTGTTATAAGTATGATAAGTAGTGTACTGCCTAAAACACTATCCTGTGAATGCATCTTAAACTATTAGTCATACCTAATCCTAGGTGCAGGGGTATTGGATAAAGACAAGGATAGCCTAGATGACTTCTTCTGAAAGAATGATCGATTTCCATTATTAGCCTTAGGCTGACTGAACTCATAACCCGATGTTTTGGTTTTTTGTTATGAAAATCCTCCCTATCCTTCAAATTGTCATCTTCAACCTTCTGAACATGGTTCATGAGCCTGATAATATTATATCTCTGATCAACATACGTATTTCCCCCTCCTTATCTAAAAGAAATCCAAGTCCATGAACGGACATAATTATCATGCTCCTCGTATGAATAAGCATATCCAGAGCATAGTAAGATAGCTAGATGAAATTAAGGCCATAATCTCTAATGATCATAGAACCTTTCTCCAAAGTAAGAAACTCTCTGGTCTTTGCCTCCCTCAACTCTCAAGGAAAGAACTCCCCCAAGAAAAGTTCCTCAAACATAGTCCAATCAGGGGGTACAACACCCTCACCCAAATTTTTTCTACTAATAAAACCATGGTCCAGCAATATGTCTGAGTTGTTAAGCAACAAAATCAATACTCTCAACATCATTCACATTTATTAGGTGAAGAATTCTCTAGAATTCTTCAATAAAATTCTCTTTATCCTTACCCATCTTATCCCTAAATTTAGGAGAATTCATCTCGAGAAACTCAATGATCTTGATAGTGTCTGGAACACCCTGAGGAGTTATACGCATTTCTTTCTAATGATCAAATTAGTTTGTCATAACCCGAGTAAGCATTTGGATCGAATTATGAAATTCATCATAGTTATACACACCTGAGGTAACACTGGCTCCACCTGAAGGTTTTTATTCCTAACTTGTCATAGGCATCGAACCACTCAGTGTAGAGGTAAAGATTAAATAACCAAGTCAGGGTATAGATAAACTTGAAGCAGCCCAACATCATTGTGCATAATGAGTAAATGAATTTAAATAATAACATAAAATAAAGAATAAACACATACAATCATAACAACAAAATTGGATCTTATACGCCAATTGGCACAGAACATAAACAACTCATCACAGACTCCCATACTTCCGCAGAGTACCCTCGATATAAAATAAAGCAACTATTCATCGCTTACAATTAACCAACTTGTTATTTAACCATCATTCCACAATTTACCAACATATAGCAACCTTATAATCGTTTATACACTATTCACCATTAATCTGCTATCTATCTCTAATTACTAATTCATTTATCAGCTAGTTATCATATATTTAATAGTCATCATTTATCAGCTGAGCATAATTTTTCAACTAGTCATTTTACCACTAGAGTCCATATATGTCATGCCACATTTTAACCGTTTCCTCATTTTTCAACTTAACCAAATTTCCACTTTCAATCTCACACCCCGATATCATTAATCATAATAAGTATATCATCATAGCATAATGTGCATATCCGAAATCGAACTAGAAAATATAGTAAATAGCCGAACTTGAACTGGTAAATAATCAATAGCCAAATCTGAACTGGTAAATATATTCAATAGCTGGACTTGAACTGGTAATATTCAATAGTGCCATAATCATCCTCCAGACTTGAACCGACCATATGTAATCAATAACATAATCATCTTCCAGACTCGAACCGTGTATATATGATCAATAACATAGTCATCTTATGGACTCAAATTGGGTATATACATATAATCAACATCATGAATAGCATCATCAATGGCATAAATAATAGCATAATCAATAGTTGTCAACCCTCACATTAACCAACATAACCATCAATTATCAAAATTTCTCAATATTGTATCAATACATATTTCCAAGAGTCTAATAAGCGTAAAAGGTTTACAAGGGAACTAATAATCAATATTGACTTAATGTGGGTCATAGAGCCCACTTCTAAATCCCCAATTCACATTCTAAGTCAAGTCCTACCTCAGAATACGCTAAGGTATCTAAATCCACTCTTAGATGTATACCAAGCTATAATTTTTCCTAAGGTAGAGATCCTCTCCAAAACACATTAACTATGTCTAATGGAAACTAAGGCAATCCTCATTAGTGTATGAAGCTAATGCCAAACTAACCCTAAGAGTGTTTGACTAGATAATTTTACTTAATCTTGAGCAATCTAAGGCATTCCCATACTAAACACAAGTAATGAAGTCCAATTCACTTATGGCAAAAGGAAACAAGCTAAGTATTTAAACTTTACGATTTCAATATGGCCTAAATGGTCCAACTAACCCAAGTCTTGCATTTCATCAATCCAACACCAAAAACTCCTCCCAAATCTAACACACTATCATAAGAATACTATAAAATAGCTCAATATAATAATATATAATCCTATCCTACCTCGACGCCGAAGAAAGTTCAACGGACCGCTAAAGCACCATTTTTCCCTTTCAAGAAGCCTTGTAAAGATGCCAAGATATCACAAGAACATTCTACTCATCAATACAAGAATAACGTTACCTATATTGCACCATTGTGCTTTGGATCCAACAATCATACCAAAATCTCATGTGGTTTCCACTTACGAAAATCATATTTCCAAAACCAACCCAACATAATATCAAGCTCAATGAATTATAACCCTCATAAATGGGTTAAAACCAAGATAATTTGGGGCTAAAACCACGCCCTAAAGGATTTAAGGTTTTGAGCAATAAATCAACAAATTTCACCAAAAAAAGAGTAAATTCTTACATAAAATTGGAAGATAATCACGAAAATAAACGTTAATATATCTTTCCAATCACCAATAACCTTCAATTTAAAGCTCTCACATTATTTAGGGTTCTTAGCTCTCGGGAATGATGAAGAATGGCCCAAAATCGTGGAAACGGGGACATTTTAAACCTAGTCCAGGTCCTCGACAAAAACGATCATACCATTTAAGCCTACTTAGGCTTGTCGCGATCGCGACATATCTACCATGATTGCCGAATCTCGGTATCTTCTAATGGTATGGAGATCGTGACTCTTGGCTTACAATAGCAATAGTACCAGATAACAGTCGAAACTTTAAAATTCTTCCAAGTTTCTGTCAAACCCTCGGAATTCATCCAGAATCCTGTATACACAAATAAACTATGAAACCACACCAAAATCAATGTTCTAGACATGATAGTACACTTAGATTTTCCATCTGAGGTCATTTTGATGAAATATGGATCCCACACCCATATTTCTAATTTCTTAACTTTTCGATCAATAGGTCAAAATGAGTTTGGGTCCCTCGGGACCTAACCAAAGGTCTACCTAGCTTGAAATAGATATTACGGAGCTTCTAGCATAATCAAAATTTTTGTATGAGATCGTTTTACTGACATTTTTCCCATTGGTTATTTAGAACTAGCAAAAACTTC
Source organism: Capsicum annuum (assembly GCF_002878395.1). Classification (NCBI taxonomy): domain Eukaryota; kingdom Viridiplantae; phylum Streptophyta; class Magnoliopsida; order Solanales; family Solanaceae; genus Capsicum; species Capsicum annuum. Next base: position 61,865,362 of record NC_061113.1, on the reverse strand, counting down.
TAAAAAGAGAATTGGCTCTAAAAACAGACTGATTGCCTGATAACCGAACTGTCAGCCCAAGCAAGTCATAAATGACTTAGGGCAGCTATGGAAAATATCTAACAACAAAAATAACCAAGAATATAGAAAATGATCTGAAGGGTCATTAAAATATCCACTACTAAAGAAACTTTCATCCTTGAAATTTAAAGATTTAGATGTACCTGAAGTCTCGAACATGAGAGGATATTGGGCCCGCATCTTATTCTCAATCTCCCAAGTGGCCTCGTCCACTAGGCAATAACTCCACCAAATCTTAACTATAGGACTCTCCCTAGTATGAAACCATCTGACGTCTCTAGCCATAATAAGCAATGCTCATCTAACTTGACTGAGTTCCTTCTAAGCCAATGTGAAAGATCAGGAATATATCAACGCAACATAGAAACATAGAAGACTGGATGAACAACAAAATTTTTTTAGGTAGATCTAACTCATAAGCTACCTTACCAACTCCATAAAGAATCTCAAAAGGTTCAATATATCTAAGACTGAGCTTGCCCTTCTTCTCGAATACCATCACACCCTTCATAGGCGATACACAAAAGAATACATAATCACCAACTCTAAATATCAAGGAACAAATCCTATATTTTGCATAGGCCTTCTGCCTACTATGAGTTGCTCTCAACCTATCCTAAATCACCCTGACTCTATCCAACAACTCCTAAAGCAAATTAGTACCACAAGGCCTAACCTCAAAAGTCTCAAACCATCTAACCAGAGAACGATATCTCTTACCATACAAAGCCTCAAAAGGTGTTATCTCAATACTCGAATGATAACTATTATTATATATAAACTCTGCCAAGGCTAAATGGTGCTCCTATTGGCCTCCAAAATCCATAAAATAGGCTCGCAACATATCTTTAAGAACCTAAATAGTCTTCTCAAACTGGCCATCTGTCTGCGGATGAAAGGTTGTATAAGATCCACTTGAGTGCCCAACTTCTCTTGAAAAGCTCTTCAAAACCTCAAAATGAACTCAAAATCATAGTTTAAAATAATAGAAATGGGCACACCATGCAAACAGATAATCTCTCAAACATAGATTTAAGCTAATTTCTCAGTGCTGAAGGACATTTGGATAAGGATAAAATGTGTTGGCTTGGTTAAATGATCTACAATGACCCAAATACCATTGGAACCATAGGAAGAGCGAGGTAAGCCACTAGCAATCGGAATGGGAAATCTCTAAATAAATCCACTAAGTCGCTGATGCTCGACCTTTACCTACTGACAACATAGTTAACGAGCTACAAAGTCCACCATTTCTCTATTCATACCACTCTACCAATAATGTCATCTTAAATCTCTATACATTTTAATTGTGCCAGAATGAATAAAATATCTAGAGTTATAGGCCTCTTGCAAAATAAACTAAAAATTAAGTCATCGATCCTCAAAATAAAAATGCAACTATAACACCCCGAGTCTACACCCTAGACGTCACATGGTGCTTATGATCTCAGAGGATAACAAGCTAACCTATGACTGGTACCTACTGTGAGCACTGAATAATAATACTAAAAATATATATGGAAGTATAACTGAAAATTCCATAATTTCTCAAAATACTAAAATAATAACTGAGTGTACTGATAATAATGTCTGAAAACTGAATAACTGACTGTGCTAGTCTGAAAGCCTCTAACTATCTGAATATGAAGTTGATGGGACAAGTCCCCAACTAACTCTGACTACTGAACATACTGATCTGCTAAAATGCTGAAATAAAATATATCCTCAATGGATGAGGACTCACAACTATAACTGCTACTAATAGCCTGAGCTACTAAGTATGGTCAAGAACCTGAGCGTCCAAACCTATGATATAACAGTATGTGTTTGTATGTGAAATGTATTGGTATACTAAGAGAGGTAGGCTAATATACATGGGTTCACATACATGAGATGATAATTGATTGAATGAACATCGTGAAGTAACTGGATGAGAGTACATGCAAAACTATAACTACTAAACATGCTAAATATACAATACTATGCGTATAACATCTATCTAAATTAGACTGAAACTGAAGTACTGAGTTCTAGTAATTGAATACTAGTAACTGAAACTTTTTACTGATACTGAACTACTAAATTCTGACTATTGTGTAACTGATAACTGATAGTCATGGTTCTATAGAACTGTCTGAGTTCTTTACTAAACATTGAGACTGAAGTTGAAATTGTAAGAGTTATCATTTAACCGACATACCACAATTATAGAATGAGTTGGGGTATAAATTGTGACCCCAGTTCGAAGAGTGTTGCACCTTGCCATCGAATATTAACAATGCTGGGTCAACCCTAATCTGGAAAGAAGACTCATGAAATATATATATAATTGTGTCAACCCTAGTCTGGCAGGTGGACCTCTTACCCTACGCTGGCTACGTAGTTCTATAACACAAGGACTGCTACGAAGGGTCAAACCCTCCGCTGGCAGGAATTCCCCCATCCTAAGGTTTGCTCGGTGCTGAATCCTACTCCCAACTGAATCGACACTAAATTGATCACTAGACTGTACTAGGCTTGACTAAACTGACACTGATCATGTTGACTGACTGAACTGAACTGAGTCCACTGAGTTCTGCTAACTGACTGAGTACTACTGTTCTTGACCTTTACTAGAATGATTCTATAACTACTTTAACAAAGTAAACAACTAGATTTCAGGTAATAAATACCCCCAGAACTCGATAGCATAATGGATAAACCATAGCAAATCTTGAAAGCATAACAATAGTCAATTATTCACAATTCATTCATTGAGACATTTTGTCAAACACTTGGAGGTCATAGACTTATACATGATTGAGAATACATGCTAACATGTCATGATTTCACAATTCATTTCATATGAACATTCTATCAAACACTTAGGGAGCATAATTAATCCACATGATAATGAACAACGCATAAGAAACATGACTACAACTTAAACTTGAAAATTCAAGGGTTTTGACATGAAAGATTCATAATTCAACACACATGCTAACATAATTTCATGGAACGCATAAAAGATTTTAACTTGAAATCCATACAACAACTAAAACATGGGCATAGTTAAATTCATAACATGGAAATCATAATTTAAATTTTTGAAAAAGTTTTTTGAACTCTAAAGGTGGAAGGAGACCTAAGGATAAACACCGAACATACCTTGATTGTTGATTTCATAGGAATGATGGTGAATTCTTGGGACTTGATCTTGATCTTGATGAAACTAGGGCTTGTTCTTGAGAGGATTTGTGAATAATGAATGTATTTTTCCCCTTTGGATCCTTAATTTCATGTTTTAGCTCAATTGGGTAAGGGAAAAAGGACCTAAATGCCCTTGGAAAGTCAGAATTCAATACACAAAAACTGCCCAATCATGCAATAGGCGACGCGCCGCATCGATAGGGTCAATGCAATCACCGACACATCGTATGATGCTGTCAACGTGATAGACAATATGACACATTAAGATTACATTGGCTTGCTGTGTTGGCCATCCAAACACAACCCAAACGAAGTCCAAAAATTTTGAAACTCACCCAACATGACCTATTGACATTTCTGATCATGAATCAATTAAAAAATTGACAATCTAAGGCTGGAAATATTGTAAATGATGCCATTGAAATAACAAGGCCAAAAATGAGACTAAGTGTCAATACTCAGCAGAAATTTTCAAAGCTTGGGACCTCTTTTGACATGCTATGTAGGACTAAAATGACTAGGACTTTGCGGGGTCTTACAGCGGCCATCCAATCTCAAAACACCCTCAGAATCTATGGTGTTCCTCTAAGACTAACCACTTAACACCTGATCAAGAAGGAAGCAAAGCTTACTTTCCTCAAACTGATGATCTTGAATCTGCTCAAACAAAGAGGACCTCACTTCCACACAAGCTAAAATCCTCTTGGGATCTGAAATATCAAGGCAGACCATCAAGTTGGCTAATGACTAAATATCACATGCCAAGGGCCTCTGAGAGACTGAAATAAAAGGCCAAGATACCCATACTCACTGCCTTTTGACTCAAGGCATCTGCTACCATATTACCTTGTTTGGAAGTAACAAGATCGAAATATCATAATCCTTAAGTAACTCCATCCATCTATGTTGTCTAGCATTAAGCTCCCTCTAGGTCATAAGACATTGAAAACTGCAATGATCATTGAAAATATCACAACACACCATACAGATAATGCCTCGAAATCTTAAGCGCAAAAACTACCGCTACCAACTCTAAATCATGAATGGGTTAGTTGCGCTCATGCACCTTAAGTTGTCTAGAAGCTTACACAATAACACGACCCTACTGCATTAATGCACAACCCTAAAAAACACCAAAATTGTCACAAAATATGATAAATCCCTTACCCTCAATGAGAACAACTAAAACAAGAACTGAAGTGGAAAAATCCTTAAGCTTTCCAAAGATCAACTCATACTCCTTGGACCATCAAAAAGGAACCTCCTTCCATGTCAATCTGGTCGCAAAGGTAGATATAGTAGCAAAGTCCTAAATGAAGCGTCTATAATAATCGGCCAAACTAATGAAGCTACAACCATCAGTCAGAGATGTAGGTCTATCCCAATCATGGTTTACCTCAATATTAGCTGAGTCTATCATAATACCATCCTCACACACCACATGTCTAAGGAATATTACTGACTAAAGCCAAAACTCACTCTTAGAGAATTTGGCAAAAACCACATGATTTCTCAAAGTCTAGAGCACGATCCTCAAATGTTGTGCATGTCCTGTCTACTCCTCGAATACACAAGGATGTCATCGATGAACACAGTCATGAAGGAATCCGAATAAGGCCTGAATATTCAGTTCATCAAATCCATAAACACGGCTAGAGAATTAGTCTACCCAAATTACATCACTAAGAACTCAGAATACCATAACGGGTCCTAAAAGCTATCTTGGGGATATCTTTGGCCCAAACCCTTACCTAATGGTAACCAAATCTCAAATTATTCTTAGAAAACACTACTACACCCTGAAGTTGGTTACACAAATCATCAATGCAAGGCATAATCACAATAGTCACAAATATATACATATCACACAGTTTAAAAATAGAAAATTGGAGAGGTAATATAATTAATCACAAAAATCAATAAAAATATGCCAACTACCTTAAATACTTATTTTTCTCCTAGTTAATCACAAAACATTACGAAACAAAACACAATACACCAAAATATGTTGGCTCTACTAGGAACAATACTCTGAGTAAAAGAAGCACGATAATAAAAACATCAAGAGGACATCAATACCCACAAGCATCCCCACCCCTAACTTAAAATCAAGCATTGTCCCCAATGCATCAAACCTCTACAAAACAAGAGAGATAGGAACATACTTGTGGCACCACAGGTATGGAGATCCAACATCAATCATGTAATACAAATACAAAGAATAAAATACCCTGGGTTGCCTCCCAAGCAGCTCTTGATTTCACATCATGGCATGATGGGACTTGGTTAGGTACTCAGACTTCGCTAACTACCCCATGGGTACCTTGATTACTCAGACTTCATCAAGGTAGCCCAATAGTTCGCCTCCAATTTTCTCTTTCCACATTGAACATATGAACTGCACCCCTAATTGTTATTGTACTTGCCCATTATGCTCATAGGGCAGAGTTATAAAAATAAATGACCCAAGAAATAGATGTGGCATGTTGTGCTTCTTGGCCCTTATATGAGGAATATAGTTCTTTAATTCTGGCATAGCAAATTCAAAAATATAAACGTATATTTTCACCTCCTTAAACTTTTCTTCAGGCTCAGATGGATCGATCAAGATCTGAATATAAAAACACAACGTGGAAAAATGCTTATAATGAGGTCCAATACACCTTGACTCAAGAATTGCATCCTTCTTTACATCCCCACATAATTCTAGTATGATCACCTTAAGTGTGACACTATTTATAAGAGCATGAGCTATTTTTGACTCCTCTAATTTTAGCTCCTCGAGTTGGATTTTCAAAAAAAAATTAGTTTAACACCACCCATAACTAAGTTTCTAGGTATTCTATGCAGTATCATTTGCATTCAACTTTACTTATAAGTGGTAAATATCTAAGCCAAACCTATCAACCCTTTGAATATGATATTGATTTTCTTTTGCCAGGAGCACTAGTATGTCAAACATGCTCTTATTATGTTCCAATAATATATTTATTATGATCTTATAGTAATGCATCATATCAAAAGAAAAAGGATCAGTAAATAATGAGTCATCATTACTCCATACTTTTACTAGACAGGTTGTCATCTCAGGAAGTGTAAGAAAACAAAACAAAAAAATATAAGAAAATAAAACCTGATAACTTCAACAACTTTAATCAAGTATTCCAAGATCGTATTCCCCAACAATGGAGCCAAAATTTGATAACGCCCAAAATACACCTCTAATTAAAGGATGGAGCAGTCGCTGTCAAATATAGTAACCCAATTAGGTTGAGATTGATCCCATAGGGAATAGGCAAGAAATTTGTCTTGAACTTATTAAAATTACTAGGCAATGCGGGAAAGTAAAAGGGGGATTTGATTCTTTCTGGATGTTCTTTTAGTTTAGGGTAGTTTTGTTTGAAGTAGCCAGGCCTTCCACAGTAGTGACAACGATCATCATTTCTAGTGGAGTCATTATTTTTGGCTCCATGGGATCTTTATTGTCTCTGTGTCATGATCTGCCTTACTCTATGGTTAATAAGTGTCATTTCTTCATTATTAACATCTTCCAGAATGTCCTCTTATTTGATTTGAGCAGTGTTGAAGGCTACTGGTTTTTTTTTTTCATCCTTGTGAAACCTGTTGATATAATTTTTCTCATATGCGATAAGGTTACCTCACTGTTCATCATATGTCATGTTGTGAATATCTCTGTCATCCAGAATGGCATCCTTGAATTCCCAAGTCTTTAGGAGACTTCAGACTAACGTCTGAACTTACAGGCTGTGTGGATAGATCATCCCCACTAATTTTAGTTCACACATGATTTTACTGAATCTGGAAAATATTATTTCAATGTCCTCATTTTCTTCCATTTTGAATAGCTCGTATTCGTTGACTAGGGAATCAATCTTTGACTTCTTAACTTTGGTGGTTCCTTTATAGGTTACCTCCTATTTGTCCCATATTTCTTTTGTGATTTCACACATTGATATCTTATCGTATTCTTCTTCACTAACTTCACACAAAAGCAAACTTATAGCACACGTGTTAGTTTAAATTACCTTTTGCTATTTTTGGTGACCTAGAAGCTTTCAAAGTCTTCTATATCAAAATTGCTAGATTCTTTATCTGTGTCCTTTAACTTTTCCTTGAATCCTGGAATTGACTTTGGACCCTTTTTGTTAACAACCCAGGCTTTGAAGTTGTTTGATTTGACAAAGATCGTGAACTTATTCTTCCAATAATATTAATGTTGTCCATTAAAGTATGATGGTCTTGTAGAGGTGTTGTTATTGTTACGGCGACCACCGAGAATTTGATATATGGCCATTTGATTTTTGATTACTTGGGGTTAGGCAATGCTATCTGTGAGACCCGCTCTGATACCAATTAAATTTTAAGATGGGGTGAATTGAAATTTTTGTTTTATAAGTAGACTACTGACCCTTCATAGTCGACTCACCTGCAGATCAGGACATTTCACAAACAGATTAAATATAAAATAGTTAAGCAAGAAAGTAACTAGAAGTGAAGTAATAGTAGAAGGATTTATCCTAGTTCGGCACACAAATATAGTGTCTACGTCCAGTCCCCTTGGCTTTCAAAGTTTCCTTAGATCATTGAAAGTTTGGCTTAAGTATAATGATATTAAACAAGTTTTGAAGATTTATTTTGCTCTTCAAATCCTATTACACAACTTCTGTTGATGTTATAAAGTTGACTCGATCCTACTCTTTATATAACAATTGTAAACTAAAGTTACAGAGCTTTGTAAGACTAAGAATGAGAAACTTTGAATTTTCTCCTTGAAGTTGCGTAACCTGTGTCAGTATTTAGTCATCTTATTTTATAGTCTTTGACTGCTATTCTTCATAAGGAAACAAAAGATATTTCTTCTCAATCAATAATTTGAGTTAAATCCTTGATTGAGGGAGTTTGCACCTTATGGTATGTCCATATCAGATATGTCTATACTTAGTGGCATATAGTGTGTTAAAAATTATTTTACAACCCAACAAAAACAAGGGACATGACCCTATTTTGAAAACCAATTTTTGGTTAAAAAATGATGAGAAAATTTGAACAAGTGAAAGAGATTTTTTTTCCAAAAATAAGACTCATAATTCATTAATGCTGAGAATAGTAAGTCCTTTTCTAAGGTAATAAAATCTTTCTTCTAACAGGGCCTTTATAAAAATATCTGCCAGTTGATTTTAGGAGTCAACAAATGTTAACAAAAAATCACCATTTTCTACATGATCTCAAAAAATGATGCTTAGAATTAATGTGTTTGTCCCTATAATAATGCACAGTATATTTTGATAAGCTAATAGTTTTGGTATTGTCACACAATATAGGAACAAATTCAATGGACAAATTAAAATCAAGTAGTTGGTGTATAATCCATAAAATTTGAGTATCACAACTTCCAACGGCTATGTATTTAGATTTAGTTGTTCAAAGAGCAACTGAAGTTGTCTTCTTATTGTTCCATAAGATCAGGGCATCACTAAGAATGTGACACATTCCACTAGTGCTTTTTCTATTACTTGTTGCACCTACAGATTCAGTGTATGAATATCTAATTAAATCAAAATAGGAAGATCAAGGATACCATAATCCAATGTTTTAAGTTCCAATAAGGCATCTGATCATCCTTTTGACAATAGTCAGGTGAGACTCTTTGGAAGTCAACTGGAACTTGGCACACTTATATACACTGAACATGATGTCTGGTCGAATGATGGTCAAATAGAGTAGTGATCCAATCATTCCTCTGTACATCTTTTCATCAACATCCTTTCCATATGAGTCTAAATCAAGACTTATGGATAGACTCATCAGAGTTCCATAGGCCTTTCCTTTTTCCATACCAAATTTTTTGATAAGTTACTTTGTGTACTTAGCTTGACGGATGAAGGTACCTTGGGATTTATTTTGATTTGTAATCCCAAGAAGAGTGTGAGCTCTCCCATAAGACTCATTTTAGATTATCCTTTCAGCAAATTAGCAAAATTCTCATACAAAGAGATGTTAGGACTATCAAAAATAATATCATCAATGTAAATTTGCACAATAAGAAGATTTGAATCAAGATTCTGTATAAATATAGTTGTATCAATTTTACCTCTTTGAAAATTATTATTTAGTAAGAAAACACTCAATCTCTCATACCAAGCTTTTGGAGCTTGTTTGAGACCATGGAGTGCTTTTGACAATTTGAAAACATGATTTAGATAAGATGGATTTTCAAACCTGGGTGGTCGTTTTACAAAGACTTCCTTATGAATGAAACCATTTAAGAAGGCATTTTTAATGTCGATTTGATATAACTTAAAACATTTCAAAGTAGCAAAAGCTTTTAAAATTTGAATTAATTCTAACCTTACCACAGGATCAAAGGTTTCATCATAAATAATACCTTCTTGTTGGGAGTATTCTTGAGCTAAAAGTCTTTTTTTTTGTTTCTAATAGCCTTACCTTTTTCATTCAATTTATTTATGTAGTCCTATCTAGTTCCAATTACTAAGAAGTTCTTGGGCCTTTCAACCAGATTTCAAACTAGATTTTATTCAAACTGGTCTAATTTTTTCTTTATTAATTTGACCCATGATTCATTTTTGAGGGCCTCATCATTTTATTTGGTTCAATTTGAGATACAAATGCAACAAACACTTACTTTATCAATGATGCTCTTGTTTGCATCCTATCATTTGGATTTCCGGTGATAAAATCATTTTGATAGCTATTATTGTATTTCTACTCTCTTGGAATAGTTTTTTTAACTATTTTTGTTGTGGAAGTCGACTCTTGAGGGGGTATGGTCGAATCATCCTCTGATGGCTCAGATTTTGTGCTAGTATTCGCTCCAGATTATAGATCACTCACCTATTCTGTATCAATACTCAAACTCACAGAAGGGTGATTAGGTTCATCAAAAATAATATACATACTCATATGCCTAAGTTTTTTGTGCCATAACTAAATACCATTGGTTTGCACAGTGAGGTAGGTTAATATAGAAAAATCAAAAATGTTTAATACTTAAATATTATCAACACATTCACCGATGATAGATATGTCTCTTTTTTTGTGTTTGATCGAGCAACTTCCAGCTTGGAAGGAGACTCCAAATCCAGCATCACACAACTAACTGATGCTGAGCAGGTTATGTTTGAGGTCGTCTACTTGATACACTTCAGTAACTTCACATGAGAAGTTGAGATTTACTGAGCTGACTCTGATAACATTGCCTCTAGAATTGTCACCAAATCTGACTGATCCTCCATCTATTTTCTTTAGAGAAAAGAAATTTTCTTTATTTCTGATCATGTTACTGGAACATCCATTATCAATGACCTATATTCCCTTCTTATAGCTCTTGTGGACATGTTTCTACAAAATAAGGTATATTTCATTTAGGTACCCTAGTGGTCTTGGGCCCTTGTGGGTTTGATGTGTTTCCTTTAGGATTACAAACCCACACACTTTTAGGCTTATGTCTACAACTGTAGGATTTGTGCTCTTTCTGTCTACAAATAAAATAAACAGGTCCTCGATAGGAGAAAAATATCTTTGCTAATTTAAACAATTCTAATGAAGAACTTGGATTATTTTTAAGAGAGTTTGATCTCACAAAATTATTACTTGGTGATCTCTTGATACTATTTAATTTTATTTTTACATCATTAAGATCTTCATGAAGTAATTCAACTTCGATTTGACATGCCTCAATTTTTATTTGATACCTTCTTTGTTCCTCTTTGAGTTTTTATTTATATTAAGCTTCACAACTTTTCTTCTCTTGAGCAAGCTTGTTATATTTATCTATAAATTTTTGAAGATTGTTATTTATCATATCTAAATTAGATTCAAGAGCATCACAATTATGACAATCGTGTAGTCTTACCTCATTGAATTCACTTGTTGCCATAAAGCACATATTGGCGACTTCTATTTCTTCTTCGGTTTTATCTTCATTACTCGAGGCTCCAAAATTTTGATTTTTCCTGTATATTCTTCTTTTTAGTTTAGATTAGTTTTTTTTTACGTGGCCAGGCCTTCCACAGTAGTGTTAATGATCATTTCTAGTGGAGTCATTATTTTTTGCTCCTTGGGATATTTGTTGTCTCTGTCTCATGATCTGCCTTACTCCATAGTTAATGAGGGTCATTTCTTCGCTATTATCATCTTCCAGAATGTCCTCTTCTCTAGTTGGAGTAGTGCTGAAGGCTACTGATTTCTTTTTTTCATCCTTGTGAAACCTGTTGATATAATTTTTCTCATATGCAATAAGGTTACCTTATAGTTCACTATATGTCATGTTCTGAAGATCTCCATCTTCTATAATGGCAACCTTCGCTTCATAAGTCTTTGGGAGACTTCTATTGATATAAGGAATATAACTCTTTCCCTTGTTTGTAACTCAAGTACCATGTGATTTAAACATAGATTAAGACATGTAATGATGATTTTGAAATCAAATGTTAAGGGTTTGTTACTTAGTGTTGAGTTATGATTGTTCTTGGTTAGACTTACGTTTATACATAATATTGTTGGTGTTTTGTACATGATGGAGCTTGTTGTTTGTAGCTTGACAAATGGGTCTTGAGAAACCCTAATATTGATGGTTGTTGCTTTAATTTTGACCTTGGTAAATGCATGCCCATAAGGTGTTTGTGAAAATGTCTAAGCAAATTGTCTAGTCACATGATGGTAATGTTTTAAACTATGGCAATGGCCCAATAAGTATGAATTGTTGATAAATGATATTATAAAGGTATTGTGAGCCATGTATTGTGTAATTGATGACCTTGTTGTTTTGATGACTAAGAAGAGGTTAAGGTCCCTAAATATGAAATTGAACTTGAATTGTGTGTTGAGCTAACATGTGGTGTAGAATGTGTTGTAAGATCGCTAATAAAGTATGAATGATTTGTAAGGGTCTTGATGACCATAAATTTTAATTGAATTAAGGTATTTTTCTATTAAGGATTGTGATGGATGAATGGTTTTATGAAGACCATATGGTCATATGTGGTGTTGAATTGGTCAAATGGGTTAGAGTCCTTAAGTGTTAAGATGAGTTGTATGGATGTAAATGCATGAACAAAAAGAGTTAGGTTCAAATGTCCATTAGTAATGGTAAAGAGAGGACTTGTGGTTAAAGTCCCTTTCTTAATAATAATAATAATAAAGTGGCTTGAGGTTAGAGTCACTTTCCCAAGAAGAATGAGGTTGGAGTCCCATACCTAATAAGTATGCATGAGGTTGGATTCCCATGCCAAATGGAAATGTATGAGGTTAGAGTCCCACACCTAATAAAAAAACTTGGGGTTAGATTTCCTTGCCTGCAAGCTTATGGTTGGATACCTATGCTTAAAGGGAGGATGAGGTTGGAGTCCTATGCCTAATGAATATGCATGAGGTTGGAGTCCCATGCCAAATAAGAATGCATGAGGTTAGAGTCCCACACCTAATGAAAAATCTTGTGGTTGGAGTCTCATGCCTAATACAAGCATGAGGTTGGAGTCCCATGCAAAATGAGAATGCATGAGGTTAGAGTCCCATACCTAATGAAAAATCTTGAGATTAGAGTCCCTTGCCTATGATCTTGTGGTTGGAGTCCCTTGTCTCATGAGATGGCTTGTGGTTAGAGTCCCTTGTCAAATAAGAAATGATCTAATCTATAAGAATAAAATGTTGGAGTCCTTCACTTTAAGTCTCATTATTTAGTGCTTCAAGAATGTGATTTAAGTCTTGTTCCTTCGTGTAGTATATGATATGTCTACATGTATGATTAAGTATGTTAATGTGGTTGAATATGATGTCTTGACTTGTTATTGAATAATGACTTTATTTTATCCTTATCCTTGAGTTACATGCTAGCACTCCAACGGCTAACCATCTCCGGACGCTATGTCCCCATGCGACATAGGGGTCGGAGCTTCTTCTTCTTTTCTTATGTAGTGATCGGGCGTTCAAGTGGTTTATGTGTTGGCATTGAAGTGGTAATCTTTCATACATTGGAAGGCCTACCTTTCATAGTATTTGAATTTCATGTCATAGACTTATTTAGACTTGGTATTTGGCTATTGTCAGGGGCATGTCCCGATATATTATAGACAATGGATTAGTAGAGGCTTTGTGGATGACTGTGGACTTAGGTATGTGGATTAGTGTTGATAATATTAATGGATTTATTAAATTCTTCTTAAGCTATGATCACTAGTCTTGTTCCGTTATCTTATTATATATCGGAGTTCACCCAACACGTGATAAGATGTGGTATTTAGGTAGGGTATACGAGGTAATCTCCGATCCTCATAGGACTCTAGGTTCCTGTACGACAAGGCACGGTTTTGGGTCATGTCCTCAAATAGGTAAATATAATCAATTGCCGAACTTTAATCGGTAAATATCTAATGGTGTCGTAATCAACCACCGGACTCAAATTGGGTATATATAATCAATAATAGAATAACCTTTCAAACTTGAACCAAGTATATATAATCAATAACATAATCATATTTCAGACTCGAATTGGGTATATATATATATACAAAAAACAAAGAGCATAAAACGTTTCCAAGGGAACTAATCATCAATCTTGACTTAAGGTGGGTCAAAGAGCCCACTTTTAAATCTCTTATTCACATTCTAAGATAAGTCATACCCCAAACTAGGCTAAGGTATCTAAATCCGCTCTTAGATGTACATCAAGCGAAAATTTATCCTAAAGTAGAGATCCTTTCCAAAACACATCAACTAAGTCCAATGGAAACTAAGGCAACCTTCTTTAGTGTAAGCAACTAAGGCCAAAATTACCCTAAGTGTGATTAACTAGACAATTTTACTTAACCTTGAGAAATCTAAGGCATTCTCATGATAAACATGAGTAATGAAGTCCAATTCTCCTAAGGTATAAGGAAACAATCTAAGTATTTCAATACTACGGTTTCAATATAGCCTAAATGGTCCAACTCTATCAAGTCTTACATTTCATCAATCCAACACCTAAACCCCATCCCAAATCTAACACAATATCATAAGAATACTAATAAATAGCTTAATCTAACAAGGTATAAACCTAACCTACTATATTAATTTATGTCTTTAAAGTTCATCGTGGAACCTTTGACTCACTCATTAAGTCATGAAGACTCCTTACGAGTCGTGAGATGTAAGCATAGCAAAGAAAGTGTTGGGTTGTTGAGGCTCTTCTTTGGTTATGACTCATGCTAAGCAAGTCGTAGTAATACTATATGAGTCGTATAGTGGGAGTCGTAGAGACAACAGTGAGAACGTCTAAGTTTCTATTTAGGTTACGGTTGGAGGTTATGAGTCGCATTGACTGACAACAAGTCATAGGGTATGAATCATATCTAGACTAGTAAGTACCCTTCCTGTTACTTCCAAGGTTAAAAGTCACTGGGAAGACTCTTAATCAAATGTCACGAGTCGTAAGGTTACTCGTGATGACTTACGGCCAAGTTTCTATTTGTTCAGTTAAAGGGCCTTTTGGTATTTTTTCCTTTCTAAACTCCCAACCCACGACTTAAATCATAAAAGAGGTGTTATTTTTACCCATTCTCAATCACTTAAAAATGTTCTTTCTTCTCTCTTCCTCAAGAACATCAAGACTAGGTTTTCTTCTTCAAAATCATCTCTCAAGTTCCCCAGTCTATGTTCCCTTCAAAGAAGTAAAAAAAAAAGTCCAGGTATGCGGGGTTTGAGCAAGGATAATATTTCATCCTTGTTCCTGGAAATCTGATTTTAAAGATGAATTCATATGATAGCAATTAGGGTTCATACCCATATTCCCATATTCTTGAAATTATGATATCATCATGTGATTTAAAGATTGATTTGCACAAGAAATACCCCTAATTCATGTTTTGACTTACATTATTGCTATTATGATGTGATTTTATTATCTTGACTTGAAGCTTGATGAATTTATGAAAGATTCTAATTTATGTCTTGAGCATAGTATTTTGATATGAAGTTCCTAAGACATGATGCAGGAATCTAGAGACTTAAGCATTAGTTAATGAGTAAAAAAAGTTCAAACTTATAAGTTCAATTTTCAATCATGGCAACTTGATTTAAGTCTAGTTTTGATATTATGAACACATTTAAGATTTGAAATCCACAACTTCACCCCATGTGTACAATTTAAGTAAAAGAAGCATAGTCAATTTTCAGTTTACAAACCCGCATGCTATTTTAAGGTGGATTTCCTAAATATGAGCATATATATATGTGTGTGTGTATGTGTGTAGGAGTAGTATTTATCATCGATAAGGGAATGTTGATGAGCGTATCCTAATTTTTAGAAACTATGGGCCACCATAAGTTTAATAGACCTATCCAGAGAGTGTCTTCTTTTTTTAATATGGATGAAGTTTAGTGATTACGATAAGTTAAGGTTCTATTCAGATGTCAAGGGTAGGACATCTCTCCCCCACATGGGTAAGAAGTCGGACTCCATGATATCTTGCATAGTTTATGTCATTTATAAGAATCTCCCACAAGAAAGAATACAAGCAAAGATTTTAGAAACTAAGTGTGATGACTCACAAAGATTTGTATTATGCTTTATCATTTATGTTTCATGATCTTTCGTCTTCCAGCTTTACCCATGTCCAAGGTGATTCCTCTTGCATTTAGCTTGCGTGATTTGAAATTTTATTCAGTTTTGGTTTTACTTGTGCATTCACCCCCATATACTCAGTACATTCTAGAAGTACTGACCCGCATATATGTCTATATGCTACATTGTCTTATAATGTAGGTTCTGGTGCTCGTTTCCAATAGCACGATTGATCACGGGCATCACCTTATGCATCCCAACATTTGGTGAGTCCTCATAGTCTGAGGACCAAGTCTATTGGTATTTCAGACTTGATGGATGTTACTTAACTACTTTATTTCTTTCAAGCGTCTGCTGGGGTATATCCTAGTGATTTCTTTCGTTATAAGATTAGAGGTTTTGTCAGACATGTTTATTTCAGTTAAAGATATTTTATTGAGATTTCTAAGTTGTAAGATTTCAAAAGGGAGATTTAAAAGTTGGTTTATTTCATAAATTATGTATATCTCAGTCCACTTTCCTATGAGTTCAGTGCCAATTACATATCATGGGTTAGCTTGGGACTTTTCATAGTCTTATGCACTGTGTGACGTCCAGGGGTACTCCCAGGTTGTTTCACCTACCTCGACTTTGAAGAAATCTCAAAGAATCACTAAAGCACATTATTCCCTTCTGAGAAGCTTCCTCAAGATGCCAAGATATCATAAACACATTCTACTCATCAATATGAAAGTAATGATACGCATATTGCACCATTGTGCTTCGGATCCAAAAATCATACCAAAAACCCATGTGGGTCCCACTTATGGAATTTGTATTTCCTAAATCAACCCAAAATAATATCAAGCTCAAGGAATCATTACTCTCATAAATGATGAAAAACAGGCTAAATTGGGGATAAAATCAAGCCCTAAAGGTTTGGGGTTTTGGGCAATAAATCAAGAAATATCACCAAGAAAAGGGCAAATTATTTCCTTAAATCAGAAGATCATAGCAAAAATAAATGTTACTCTTGCTTCCCAATCACAAGTAAGCTTCAATTTAAAGCTTTAACACAATTTAGGGTTCTTATATCTCAAGGGAATGAAAACGAATTGCCCAAAATCATAGAAAAGGGGATATTTTATACACAGTCCAGGTCCTCAGCAGTCGCTATCACGACTGGTAGATCCCGATTGCACCAGTTTTGGCCTAATCGGGCTTTTTGTGATCACGACATATCCATAGTGATCTTGGTATATCGCTGTCTACCAAGGGTATCATGATCAAGAACCTTGGCTCGCAATAGAGATGGCACCGGATAATAGCTAAACATGGAAATCCGTCAAGCCCTCGGCATTCATTAGGAATCCCGTATATGCAAATGAACTATGTAACCACCAAATTTGATGTTTTGGACATGATAGTGCACTCGGATTTTCCATCCAAGGTTGTTTTAGCGAAATATGGGTCCCAAACCCAGATTTCCAATTTCTCAACTTTTCGACCAATAGATCGAAATGAGTTTGGGTGCTTTGGGACCCAAACCAAAGGTCTACCTAGACTAAAATTAATATTCTGCAGTTGTTGGCACAATCAAAATTTGTATTTGAGATTATTTTAATAATGTTTTCACCAAGTGACCATTGGGAAGCAGCAAAGACTTCTAAACAGGTAATTAGCTCTAAAATCCAAACGAACTTTCCGGTAACCTGATTGTCAGTCCCAACAAGTCATAAATGATTGGGGAAACTATGGTAAAGCTTTAACATAAAAAATAAGCAAAAATATACAAAATTACCTAAAGGTTCATTACAAACTCTATCATTCAAACCTAAATTATGAAAACTAAGAGATTATTTCCTAAATGCTCTGTGCCTTCTCGTTATAAGTCTGTCGTGCTTCACACTGATAAAAAGTAATATTTTGAACATAATTTTGTATAAATCCTAGGAATGTTGAACCTATTGCTTTGATACTAAGTTTGTCACTGCCCGAGACTACACCCTAGCAGAGATACGATCTCTGAAACCACAAGTGATCCCAAGCTAACCCTTAGCATAGTATACTAAGCATAATTAATAGACTTATGAGAAAGTTGTAATAAAGTCGTAAAATAAATTCTAAAAAAATTCTAGAAAATCTGAATAGACAAGTTCCAAGCCGAAGGGGCCAACATAAAACCATATTATATGTCTGCAAACCATAAATAATAGAATAGCATAATCTGTTGGGACAAAGCGCCTGGCTTATCATAAAATAGTTTAAAAGTAGAACGGAAAGAAACAACAAACTAGGTCCCTCAATTATAAGAACTCACTTCTACAAGAAGTTGAACTGATATCAATTAGCCATGAGTCTGAGCTTGATCACTACAATCTACATTTCATGAATATTATAGACAAAGAATATGTAGTTAGTACATCTGAATGTACTAAGTATGTAGGAATAATGATAAATACATAAAACAGTTTAGCTAAAATCATAAATAAATTTTTTAAGGAAATACATATATAAAATTATACTTACTAAAAATATAAAGATGACCATATTAAATATGGTTATACAAGGTAGATACTTTTAGGTGGGAGTTTTTATAACCGATATAAACCACTTGAGCAAATGATGTTCAACATCTAACCTAGTTGGGAGGGATGCCCCATACTTTACCAACGTATAGGACCTATCTATCTATATGTTAATCAACCAAAGGAACCTTTTAGTCTAATGATTAACAAACATTGTAGTGAAAATATAATCCTATAGTGCACATAGTTTTGGAACTTGGGCTATCTACAACCCTAGTTAATTAGGTACAAAATACTAATCTCAAGACTATTTTTATAATCATATGCTCAATAATGATTTAAAATCACTATCTATTTATTGTAAAGGTTAGAACTTTACTGAATTCATTTTGTGAAAACTATCAAAACTTCACCTTTCGATGGGCTTAATCTGTTTTCATTGAATATCTGTAATTCATACTCTAAACATACGTTTAGGAATAATTTGCAATTTTACATCATATACGAAAAGGGTGACAAGTAAATGCTCTCTATTCATAGAAATCATTTCAATGATCATAAAAAACAAAAAAAATAGATAAATACATCAAGAACTTACTTTAAAGAGGATGAGAATTAAATATGATTTATAATCATAACTATGATTTAGAATTCATAACAAGTTATAAGGTTTTTGGCATAGGGACGAACGAGCAAACCCTATTGAAGTCCTACATACCTAAAAAAGAAGAGTTTTTGGAAAGAAACTTGATTAAAATCCCTAGAATTTGTGAAGATATTGTTGATTGGAGTGTTGGGGGAAAAGACGAGAAGGGTTTTAAGTAACTTATGAAAAATTGACTGAATTTGAATTTTAAGGAAAGTTAATAGTCATGGATTAAGGTTATGGCATGAGAAAAGGATGAAAACATCCCTCCTAGCATGTAAAAACAGAAAGAAACTTAAAAAATTGAAGGTACATGTGTAGTCGCACAGCTGGAGCCTAGGTCACGCATCTATTCATAAAGCATTAGTGGAATCACTCCCTTATCCGTGCAGTCACGGGACTGACACCCTCTTCACGCGGTGAGACACATATATTGGGGGAAGTGCCTAGTAAAATGGACAGAAATTTTAACACATAACTCAAAATGACGAACAATCGGTGATGTTTAAAACTACACTCAACTATCTTTAACCCAAATCCATAACATGTCCCACACTTAAGAAATTAGATTTTATACCTCTATACAAATAAAGTTTCCTTAGTTTAGGTCTAGTCACAAATGTAGAACAATTTAAATTATAACTTCATAAATCAAGATGTTATAGGTTTATGGTATGTTCTAGTCTTCAGACCAACCAAATTCAATGAGCTCTTTAATATAGAGTTGACATAGGCTTGGAAATCATTGTACGATTTCCAAATTAAAAGACTTGGTCCAATAATAGAAATCCCACTTAATTTTTTATCTTTTTAATGACTAAAAGTCAAAAAGCTAATTACCACAACTTTGTTATAATTTACGCTTTGATGTTTTGAGTGTTGTTGACCTAGAAAACAGAGTGACGGAGTAGCTCTTTTATGGTGAGAGACTGATACATTCTTAGTAATCAATTCTCATAAATATTTATACATGTAGAAGTGTGAATTGCAAGAATTACTAAATTATGATATACAGGTTTCAATGGTTTTCTTGAGATAAATCATAGGAGGCAGTTTTGGAAAATTTTCAAGTCTTTGATGAATAAATCTCCATAATTCTAGAAAAGTAAATAAACATGCATCTGATGATTCTATAACTATAAGTTACGTCCATATACTATAAGAACAAGTCTAGGAGCTTTCTACTTATCACATGGAAAAGTAAATTTATTCCTTCTTAGTTTTGTGAAGTGGTTGTTTACCTTAGATAGGTATAAGTATTGGTACCAAATTTCTAGTGAGAAAATCTGTGAGGGTGGATTATGTTGGTGGGAAAGTGTCAGAACCCAAATTAGGGTCTGGCTGTGATGGGTATCTCAAGCCCACCATGGGCTGGAGACCACCCCCTTAGCCTAACCTCAAGATCACAACAATAACAATAAAGAGGAAGTCAATCAAATAGTAATTAGAAGATGAATTGATAACTAAAATCATAACTAAGAGCCAAACAACAACTAACCCACACTTGTAACAAAAGCCTCTAATACCAGAGACATGCCCCCCAACTATGACCAAACCAATCCAAAACTAACATACATGTAATAAATGAATAATGAAATGACAAAGTCTTTTGAAGAATAGAGGATCACCACTTCATAACAGCTCAACAGACATGCTCAACCACCAGACGCTGCACAGGAGCCACAGAAAAGTCTTTGGACCCTACATCATGAAACTATGTAGCCTCCTAGGAAGGTCAGTGGGATAAGCACTAGTATGTAACTCAAGGAAAGTGATAAGGTAATTCTATTTCCAAAATCAATCAAAACCGCATTCACAAACTTGTACATACATAGTATTTTGGGATAGGAAAAAGGGTCATGAACATAAAAGTTAAAGATTTAACTGGAACTGTGTAGCTCAATCCATCCTAATGGCACCCATGGTCTATATGGGTTCAACTCCCCCTATTGAAAGGGCTCCAGTGCGTGTTAGCCGCACGAAAGAGAAAACTAAATCCAACAAGGCATTAGCCATCCCAAAATATATATATATATCAAGTGTACATCAAACGCACGATTATATAGACCCCTAACATTACAAACGTGGTTTCCAAGGTACGTCCCCCAAGACTTACTCCTTCATGATGAGCTACACGATTTCCTTTAAGCCTAAATTAAAACAATTCGCACATAAATTAATCCATTAACCGTGGGATTATTCATTGAAGCATTTACCACTTGGTATCATCATACAACTATGTTTGCAAGCAAAATTAAACATGCCAAGTCAATCCACATAACCACATAGACTCCCAATTAAGATTTACAATCCAAACCATGGCTACCAAGGCTATCCAAATCCATTTATATATCTATTTATCTATTAATGCAATGGATTTATTTCAAAAACAAGTTAATCCATGCAAATTTCCATATTCATGATCAAGTTTACAAAGTAGGTTGAGGTTAATGCCAATTCCAAGACAAATTCATCAAATTTGGGGAAACCTATATCCTCCCGTCTAGTCATTTAAGACATGCACTAATTCGGTCCCAAATATATCAATTTAAAGCACGAATAATCAATTTAGAATACGGGATAAGTAATTCAATCAGTAACAACCAAAACCATCAACCCAATTTCAAAACCTATAATTTAATCACATAAAGCATTAAATTAATGCCATAATGTAAAATTCAAGTTTATGGAAGAGGAACATGCCTGAAACACACGAGAATTTGAAGAAAATTCAAAGTTTGGAGCCCGGATGATGAATTTATTGTAGAACTCTTGACTTTTCTTGGGTTTTGAGTTTGAGAGAGAAAGAGAATGATTTGATCTTTGAAAACTGAAGGTAATGGGGTTATTTTATGCTATAAGGTAGTACAAGGGGTAAAAAGATCAAAAACCCCTCACCCAAAGTGAAAAAAACTTGATAAAATTTAAAACAGGCATGGCATGCGAATATCGTGGAGATTAGACTCCCTGCCATTCCAATATCACAGAGGTTAACATTCATGACATGGCCTTATCATGGACCCTCACTGCCTAGGGTTCCCAAAATGACCTCGAACCCCTTTTAAAAAATCTAAAACTTTCCCAAAACACCCTTTTAACATCCATAAATATAATTCAAGTCAAAATTTTAAATTACATGCATGGAAGGGTCTAAAATAGAATGATTGAAATTTTAAGGGGTCTTATATTATGCCCCCTTAGGATCATTCATCCGCAAATGATGAGTTAGGACACTTTTAGAACGAGAATAACAAGAACACACCAGAATCAAATCACAACTCAAAAAGTGCCAAAATGAAACCAAAACTCATACCTGAAGTAGCTTCACCCAACCTGGGAACCAGAAAGGGTATCTAGCCTTCATATCTTCCTCAGCTTCCCATGTATCCTCCTCTACCTTTTGATTTCTCCAAAGAACCTTCACTAAATATACATCCTTAGTCCTCAATCTATTAACCTGCCTATCTAATATCTCAACTGGGACTTCCTCATAAGACAAGAAATTTATAACACCAACATCCTCAGCAGGAACTATCGAGGAAGGATCACCCACACACTTTTTTAGCATAAACATATGAAACACAGGATAAATCAAAGCTAAACTTGCAAGAAAATCTAACTTATAAGCAATATTCTTAATCCTTCTTAGAACCTGATATGGACAAACATAGTGGGGATTGAGTTTCCTCTTCTTCCCAAACCTCATGACTCCTTTCATAGGGGATAGATTTAAGAACACCCAATCACTTACTTCAAACTCCAACTCTCTTCGCCTCACATCCGCATAAGACTTTTAGTGACTCAGAGCAGTCTTAAGTCTTTCTCTAATAACTTTTACCTTATTTAAGGTTTGGTAAACGAAGTAAGGACCAAACAACCTAGTCTCACCAACCTCAAATAATCCAATAGAAAACCTATACCTCCTACTATAAAGAGCCTCTAAAGGAGCCATCTGAATTCTAAAATGGTAACTATTGTTATAAACAAACTTAATAAGAGGCAAAGTCTAAATAGTCTTTTCCTCCAAAGTTTAAATAGTCTTTTCCACTTGTCCATTCATTAAAGGGTGGAAAGTAGTGCTAAGGTTCACTTGTGTACCCAAAACTGTATGAAACGAATGCCAGAGGTGAGATAAAAACTGCGTACCTCAATCTAAAATAATGGACACTCGCACACCATGCAACTGCACAATCTCCTGAATGAACAACTTAGAATAATCTTCTCCTGAGTAGTTAGTCCTTACAGGCAAAAAATGTGCAAACTTAGTCATTCTATCCACAATGACCCAATTGGAATCATACTAATATCGAGATCGCAAAAAACCCATAATGAAATCCATATTGATCATCTCCCACTTCCATATGGGAAATTCTATCTCTTGAGACTTGACATCGAGCCTCAGATGTTTAACCTTGACTTATTGATAAACCATACACTTAGAAATAAAACTTTTCATATCCCTCTTCATATTGTTCCACCAGTAGATTTTCTTCAAGTTGTGATACATCTTTATTGAACCTGGATGAAATGTATATTTAGAATCATGAGCCTCAGTCAAAATCCTTTCCCACAGCCCATCAACATCAGGAGCGCATAATCGACCTTGATACCTTGAGATGCCACCTATTTCGAAAGTTATAACCCTTTACTAACATACATCGTCCTTAATCATTATAAGTATGGGATCCAAAGAATATTTCTCCTTTACCTCAGAACCAAGAGATGAGTCAACCACTTCCTAAATAATCACCCCTATCCTCAAAGTCCAAAAGATGAACTCCCAAGTTATCCAGCCTATGAATATCCTTCACTAATCCTTTTTTCTTTTTATCAACATGAGATTATCTCTCCATAGACAACTTGCTAAGAGCATCAACAACTATATTAGCTTTTCATAGATGGTTGTGAAGGCTCATATCATAATCCTTAAGTAGCTTGATTCACCGCCTCAGCTTGAGATTCAATTCCTTCTACGTAAACACATACTGCAAGCTCTTATGGTCTGAATAAATATTCACATACACCCCATAAAGATAATGGCACCAAATTTTCAAAGCAAAAACCAAAGTCTCCTACTCCAAATCATAAGTCGGATATTTCCTCTCATGTAACTTAAGATCCCTAAAAACATAGGCTATAACCTTACTATTTTCATCGAGATGCAACTCAATCCCTCACGAGATACATCACAAAACACAACAAATACATAGTACCCTCAGGCATGGTCAAAACTAGCACAGAAGTCAGCTTATCCTTAAACTTCTAAAAACTACCCTCACAAGCATCGGACCACAAAACCTTGAGCTTTTAATAATTTAACTTCATCAATGGAGCAGCAATAGACAAGAAACTCTCAATAGATCTCCTATAATACCCAACTAAGCCGAAGAATCTCCTAATATCGATTGGAGTCATAGATTTAGGCCATTTTTAACTGCCTCAACTTTCTATAGATGTAATACCCCGGGAAAATTTTCATTAAAATTCTGTGCTTAAATGTGTTGGGTTCTATCTTCTAGAATGAATTATAAATTTTTCGTATGAAATATCTTAAATTATGACCCACCATTGTGTACAGTATCAAATAAGATTTCCAATAATATATGGATCATCCAAAACGGAACCCAAGCAACGAGTTATGAACATTCTGATTAAACCATGAATAATAGTGAACAGAAAAATGTGCAGGAAAAAGTATTGAGGCCTAGCGTATTTTTGCTCCAAATTTAAATGATCATTAATCCTTGTACATAATGATCTGGGTGATCTACTATATATCAACGAAAAGCTCTGCGATTCCTCTTTCCAATGAAATTAGTTTCATCCAATTTGTCTATCGGAGTAAAAAGTTATGGTTGATCTACTTCATCCTATCAAAAGCAAATTTTTGGGTCAACTTCAAATAATCATAACTCCTCGTACACAATGATCTAGGTGAGATAATATATATCAACAGAAAGATATGAGAGTCCTCTTTCTAATAAAATAAGTTTCATCCAATTTAGATATCAAAGTAAAATGTTATGGATGATCTACATCAAACTATCAAAATAGTCCACCAAAGGACAGATTCGGGAATTATTTGATTTTTAGGGGCGTTTTGGTCATTTCCCCTCACCCAAAATCCATCCAAACCCTATGTTAAAGTCTATTAGAAGCATTATATGTTATATTTCATGAAATTACCTCAAAAAGAAAACTCTAAGCTCTTACATCCAACTTCAAGAACCTCCAAAGTTCACCATTAATTCTGCAAATTTATTCAAGATTTCAAGTTCCTAGTTCAAGAACTCCAAGAACCATCATTCAAAGGCACGATTAACAACTCAGAAATGAGTACCGATCTAAAGTTCATCATTCAAGATATGTGGGGTTTTTCAACAAGAACTCTCTTTCGTTCTTGTGCCGAAAAGTAAGTTTCTTTACAAAGAAATGATTTTTATTTGATTTATACGAATTAGAAGCATGAATCCATATCTTATAATGATTATTATGAAATCTTGATATTTATGATTTTGAAAGATGAATTTACATGTGTGGAGATATAAAGCATGAATCTTGAATGATATTTATCATGATTTTAATATTTGGGTCATGAATCCCCATTGGAAATTGTGTTTTTTTGAGAAAGTGTGTGTTATAAGCATGTTGATGTTGAATATTTGAGATATTTTGAATGATTTGACCTTTTGGTCTTAATGGAGTTTTTTTGAACTCGAGTGTGAAAGAAATCCACAACGTGGTTGATTTTGATCGATGGGAAGCATGATGGCTCTCGATGTATAATTATATATTACTGAAATTGTTTTATTGTGGATTGTCTTTGAAATAATCTAAGCTAAGTCAGGGAGAAATCTTTAGCACTAAGTGGGAGGTAAAAAGCGACCTTACTTCTCTAGAACTATGTGCCCCCGTAGGAGTGAGCCTGAGGCTGATTTATATAGTGATCACTAGTTTGTGTGGATTTGATATCGATAGTCCTACTGTGATAGCAAGGATAGGACGGCTCTCCCCAACGTGGGTTGTACGTTGGACTCCATGTAGCTCACATGGTTTATGTCGGTTATAGGATCTCCCAGTGTGTGTGTGTTTCCTTGTGTCTATGGTGAATGGTGAAGTAATTTGAAAGTGGAATTGTGAAAGTTATTCTTTCGAAAGATTTAAATGATATTTACATTATGAGAATTGATATTCTTGATGAACTAAAAGTGATTGACAAATTATATGATGACTCACATGTGTCATTGTACTTATTTCATCCTCTCATGGTTATGATGATTTTCTTAGGACTATGTGAGTCTTTCATACATCCTGCATATTTCTTATAAATATTTATAATGATGATGTTTATACAACTGCATACACCCCCATATACTCAGTTCCTTTCCATGGTACTGATCCACATCTTCGAATGTGGGCTGCATTTTCTCGAAATGTAGGTTCAGGTGCTCAGTTCCAAGTTCGACAGTGATTCTTTGGGCACACTGTTCTACATCCTTTGTTGTGGTGAGTCCTCATGTTTCGAGGACGTGATGTCTGATGTTGGTTTCACAGAATTGTTTACATTTGATAATTGAGTATGAGTCAGTAGGGGCATGTCTCAATGGCTCGCTGGTTTTATTGATTTTCTTAAAGGCTTGTAAAACTAGTATAGATGTTGGGAGTTGACTAATAAGACGTATTTTGTTATCTTTCTGAAATTCTTTTATTCTTGGATGATGATTTCTCTGTTGATATTTGAGGGTTATTTATGGAAACCCCGTTGATTCATGTTGAACTGAATGAAAATGGCTCAAAGGGTTAGCTTGGGGCTACTTGTAGCCTCAAGCAACGTGTGATGCTCCGGAACCCATTTTTGGGGCGTTACCGTAGATCTACCTTGATCCCCTCACTAGAAACAACATTCCCAAGAAAGGTCACAACACTTAACTAAAACTAACACTTAAAAAATTTTGCATGCAACCTTTGCCTTTCCAGAGTCTGCAATATAATTTGGAGGTGATTGGCATAATCCTCATCACTCTTAGGGTACACCAAGATGTAATCAATGAAGACTATCACAAAAAAGTCCAAAAACTACCTGAAAACCCGATTCATAAATGCAGTTGGAGGAATAGTTAACCCAAATGACATAACAAATAACTCATAGTGACCTTACTGGGTTTGAAAAGTAGTATTGGGAATATCAACCTCCCTAATTTTCAACTGGCAATATCCTAAACAAAGATCAATCTTAGAGAAATATCTAGCAACCTAAAGTAGATCGAAATGATCACCAATCTGAGGAAGAGGATACATATTCTTCAATGTACCTTATTCAACTGACGATAATCTACACATATCCAAAGAGACCCATCTTTTTTTGCAAGGAAAGTACAGAAGCACCCCATGGAGAAACACTAGGATGGACAAAGACCTTATCAAGAAGATCTTTTAATTGCTCCTTTAATTGAGCCGGATCCATTCTATAAACAGGAATAAAAATAGAACAGGTACCCAATAGAAGATCAATACCAAAATCTACTACCTTTTCGGGAGGAATTCCACAAATATTATCGGGAAATAATTTAGGAAATTTATTAACCACATGGACAGATTGTAAAGAAAGACTTTTAGAATCAGAATCCTTAACTCAAACTTGATGACACAGGCACCCTTTGGAAATTAAATTTTGAGCTGTAAGGTAGGAAATAAAATTCCCTTTGGATACTAAGGAACTCCTCTCCCATTTTAATACTGATTCATTGGGGAAATGAAAACTAACCTTTCAGGTCCTACAATGTAGAGAACCATAGCATGAATGAAGCCAATCCATCCCTAAGATAACATTAAAATCCAAAATATCCAACTCTATCAAATCCACCAATGTCTCTATATGAAAGATGGAAACCACATAACCCTTATAGATTTTTCTAGCAATAATAGAATAACCCACCGGAGTAGACATGAAAAAAGGGTCAAAAATACTTTTAGGACCAAAAAACAAAATGCAACGCCACATAAGAGGTCTTATAAGATAGTGTAGCATCCAAATCAAGCAAGCAGTAAATATTATGGAAAAAGAGTTATAACATACCAATAACAACATCTAGATGCCTAAAATTCTTGATGAGTAACAAGTGCATAGAGACAATTTCGGCCAATACAGGTATCAAAAGTAGCGTCCTTTGGCATAGGAACTGAATATATGGAAACCAAAACTTTATTAGCCCCAGTGGAAACCCTGGGTGAAGGAAAATCTCACGGTATATGACCAAGTTGACCAAAATTATAGCATTAATTTCTCCCCTCCTTATAATAACAATGGTAAATCTGTCCATAAAATTCATAAGGATAGGATGGGGCTTACTGAGCTCCACTAGCTTGAGAATGGGCACCCTATGCCTTATATCCACTGCTAGCCTAAAAACAACAATCACCTGAAGTCTTAGGATAAGGAGCACTGTAGATGAATACGAATTACCCCAGTTCTTTTTCTTGGTCCACTGTCTACCATCTTTTCCACTATTTTGTTAACCCTACCCTACTTTGAATTCCTAAATTTATCATTTTATCTCTCTCCCATCTCTGTTTGTTTCTTATTTTTATCCTCTACCAGCTACATATAAACCACTAACCTAGAGATGTCTATATTATTATTCAGTATCACAACCTTACACTCCAACACCAAATCACAGATAAACCAGAAGCAAACTTTATCATCTTGGATCTCATGTTAGATGCCAACTCTAGAGCATAACAAGACAATTGTTGAAATTTTGGAGCATACTTCTTCACACTAATCTTTCCCTGATTCAAGTTCAGAAACTCATCTGTCTTAGGCTTTCCTAAAATCCTGAGGAAAGAAGTGATCAAGAAAGGCACCTAAAAAGTTATCCCACACTACCTGCGTAGTATTATCACCTCTCAAAGCCTACCACTCCTTATACTACTAATAAGATACATCCTTTAACTGATACGCAACAAACTCTACACCCTCAAAATTAGTAGCATGCATCACCATAAAAATCTTCTCCATCTTATCAATAATCCCCTGAGGATCCTCCTAAACCTTAGAGTTGGTAAAGGTAGTGGATTCAACCTCATAAACTAGCTAACCCAAGTGACCTCAGATGAATAAGCAATAAAACCAACATAGTCAAACTAATGAGACTGTGATGCCACCAATTGAGTAAGCATATAAATAGACTTAAGGAACTCCTCATTAGAGATATCTCTCTGAGATGACTGAGCAAAAGTGTACCCAGTTTTAGAAATTTGAGGAGGACTAATAGGGACTGATGGAACTCCATGTAGAGTGCTATAATCAAGAGTAGGGATGCTAGACCAGGTTTCCACTCTATAAGAAGGGTGAGTATAATGCCCCAAATTTGGTACCTAGAATGCTACATGATAATCATGACCTCGAAGGACCACAAGCTAACCCATGACTGATATATGTAATTGAGCACTGAATAATATATTGTAAATATGTGGAATATAAGTTGTAAGGCCATAAGGTTCAAAATTGAAATAATACTGAATATAAAAGAATGTCTGTAATAGGGTATAACAATACCCAAAATTGAAATAAACTGTTTGAAATATTCTGTAGTCTGAATGCCTCTAAAACTGACTGAAAACTGTAGAGTTAATGGGATATGTCCCCAACTAACTTTGAACTACTAAAATAATAAAGTAATAAAATACATTCATGAATACATAAACTGGAACTGGGGTCGTGATAATACTGAATACTGATTTACTGACATCTGAGTTTACTAATACTGGGATACTGAATAACTGAGTCTATTGATTATATAAATTATGGAGTTTACAGGTAACCAATATTTAATGTTATAGGTACTATATTGTTGATAACTGATAACTGAGTATACTGATACTGAAAAACTATCTAAGTTCTTTAATGGACTGGGTAACTGTATCTAACAGTTCTGAATCTGAAGAACTATCTGAGTTCTAGACTAAATTGGATGATTGTATATGACAGTCCTAATTCTGATGGAACTAGCTAAGTCCGTACTAAGTTGAGCGACTATATCTGACAGTCCTAATATCTATAAAATCAAACTGAGTTCTATTACTAAGACTAAATTTGAAATTAAGACTATAGGAGGTAATCATCTAATTTACATACCCTAAATCTAAATTGGTGGGGTCCTAACATATAACCCCAGCTAGAAGGGTGTCAGTACCGTGGCAAAGGTAAAGACAAGCTATGAGTAAACCCTTTTTGATAAGGAGCTCTTCTATCAACCCATAATTTAAGAAAAACTGAAAGGAGATGAATAGTCCCTAGAATCATAGGGTTATATCTCGACCTATGCTAGCTATGTAGTTATGGAATACAAGGTTTGCTACTAAAGATTACACCCTCTACTGGCTAACAGGTGATCCCTCATCCCTGGGTTCACTCGGTGCTGAATCCTACTCCCAACTGAATAGACACTAAACTGATTTTCCTAGTTCACACTAGGCATGACTGAGCTGTTACTGATGGTACAATTTTACTGAATTAAACTGAGTTCACTGAGTTCCTTTGAGTGACGGAATACTACTGCATTCTATCAACTGACAGAATGCTATTGATTTCTGCTAGCTGACTAAGTTACTAAGGTCTTAACTGAATACTATTGAGATCTGATAACTGACTGAGATTACTGAGATTACTGAGATCACTAAGATTACTAAGATCATTAAGATTACTGGACTGATATTGAATTTACTGAATTTTCCTGAGTCACATGACTGACTGAGTTCTACTAATCATGGTTTGACTGTGAGTATCATGAAAACTAACACTTACTCTAGGCACACAGCTAAATTATCAGGTACAAATTCCCCAGGACTCGATAGCATAATAAGCAAATCATGGCACAAGCTTTAAAGCTCAATAGTGGCTACATGTTTATCGTTCATTAATTTAGACATTTCAACAACCACTTGAGATGCATTACTTGTACATGAATGGGGAATACGTATTAGCATACTATAATATGGCATTATTTCATTCTTATAAAAAATTTGTCAAACACTTCCATGATACAACTTGCACAAAACGAGCATGGCATGATTTCTTTTACTTATTAACTAACATGAGCAATTCATCAAACACTTGGTGAGCATAACATATGCACATAACCCTATACAACAAATAGGCATCATAATTCACATTCACAATTAAAAATTTCAAGGGCTTAACATGGTTTCACCTAATACTATGCATATATCACTTTACTTCACATAGATATTATAATTAAATCATGAAATAGAGAGCCCATTAATATAATAGTCATGAACACAATCAAACTAAATTATGAAATTCCTCAAAAACATTATCTTGAGTTTTTGAAAAGGTTTCTTCAACTCCAAAGGTGGAAAAAACCCATGGATGAATACTTGACATACCTTAGTTGGTTAATTCTTGAAGGTTGATGGTGGAATCCCTTGGAAACTGAGTCTTAAATTGATAGCCCTAGGATTTTGTTCTTGAGGATTTTGTGAATAATGAATAGGATTAGCCAAAAGAGGGCTAAATTTCATTTTATGAGGGCTGAAGGGCATGGGAAAAAAGTGAAATAACCCTGAGGACATGACTTTTAAATGACTGAGAACTGGGTACCGACGCTATCAGTGATGTGACATGGCATGGCATCGACATGATAGTCGATGCGTAGAGCTATTATCGTGTCGAGTCTCAGTACTTTGACCCTGGTAACCTGTAACAATATCAACAAACACGATTGGATACGTGGCATGCCAAGATCACATTGGTCCACTATTTTAGGATTCCTAACATAGTCTAAACGAGTTCAGAAAAATCTGAAACTTGTCCAAAAATACCTATTGACCTTCCTAGTCATGAATTAGCAAGAATACGGACCATTAAAGGTTATTAAAGTCATGAAATAAGACTTCGAGATTTCGAAGGATAAAATAAACTAAGTCTGGAAACTTAGCTAGAACCTTCTAAGTATGGGACCCCCTTAACAAGAATAAATAGACTGAATTAAGCTTAGGATTTTGTGGGGTCTTATAATATCTCCCCCTTAAGAATATTCATCCTTGAATGAGACTGACTGAGATGGGGGAAATGCTAAGTTGAAGTACATCCTGAACATGAACAACTGAAACATGAGTACATGGCTGATATTATTAATTTGTTGAGATTTATTCTAAGCATGCATATGTGATGTATGATTTCATGACTGATATGACTGATAAGCTGAATATATTATACTGAATATACGTATCTGATGCATGAATACATGACTGATCTGATATATAAATGTATGACCGAATATGTAATGGTAATTGATACCAAGTTTATAATCGAAATCTGAGCATGAAACTGAATAAGTTTAAGGGAGATTATTTCCTTAAACTGAAAATGCTAATGAGCCTAAAATTAATTACAAGATATGCATGAGCAAAAATGCATGAATATAACTGAGTCTGGAATGTGATACATGAGCTGGATATCGTGATCTGAACTGAGTACCTTAAATACGTGGCTTACGGCTGAGATCAGAGTTTGAGGCTCAAATCATGAGTACTCCTTACACCAAACTGGATTCATTACAAAAAAAAGAGCAGCATATTTATGTCATAAAGGTTCGGGGAATTATAGTGTATCTCCCCTTGGGACACTATGTACCTTGGAAAATACTAGGCTGACTTTGCTGAGATACTGAGGAAAACTGGGGCGATGCACAAGGCACCTAGAAACTGAATCGTGACTAATTATCTGGGATCTAAAACTGAGGAATGATACATGAACTAGGCTAAAAACACAACTACCTGGTTAGTCCATCTTAGAATGATCACATTCTTGAGACTTTGGAAGTGTGACTAGATAGAAAGATGCGAACCCATACCATCTGAACTTG
This sequence comes from Capsicum annuum, assembly GCF_002878395.1. NCBI lineage: Eukaryota > Viridiplantae > Streptophyta > Magnoliopsida > Solanales > Solanaceae > Capsicum > Capsicum annuum. The sequence continues at coordinate 61,832,491 of NC_061113.1, read as the reverse complement.
TCGGTCTGGCTGCTAAACTAAATTACTGGCTGCTTAACTAACTCATACTGGGAATTTATACTTGACTGGAGCATTTCTATGACACTCTTTTTCTGTAGAGTTTTAGTGACTGTAGGGAGAAAGCAAATCTTGGCCTGATCTGAGCAGGACATCAGAATTGGAGATCGCTACTTGGCTGGGATTCTTGTATTAAGAGACAAGGCCTATGAAACATCATCTAAGATAAAGTGATTAAGCCTTATGCACTGCACTGAGACTACTAAAAATATTCACGTGGGTGTTGAGCATGAATGCATAAATATACAAACTTATTTGATTAACGAAATGATTGATAGCTGACTACTGGGTCAGTAAGGCTGAACTGTACTTAGCCTAAAAGGATGGACTTAGACTATAGAGTATATACATACAAAGATAATGACTGACTGGGTAACGTGAGGTAACTGAGCATGAATGAGTGAAAATTGTATTACCTTAAGAACGCAACAACAAGTATCCAACATGATTCGAAAATATTCTGTAAACTGAGGTACTTAAATACTAATAACTGAGTAACTGATGGGCATATGCTATGGTTGGGTGATCCTGAAAGTGAACTGAGTTTATGATCTGACTAGACTAGGACTGGGATTGAGATTGTAGCTAAGATGGTTATTGAGACTGTAACCATAACTAAGACTGTAGCTGGGACTGAATACTAGTTCCTGATAACTGAGGGTTTGACTGGTACTGAAGTACTAAATCTTGATGGCTAAATAACTAATAACTGAAGGCTATGGTTCTGTAGGACTATCTGAGTCCTTTACTGAATACTGATTACTGAATGACGCTGTAACTAAAGGCTGAGGAATAAAACATCAACACCACGGATTCACCAAGAGGTCTAAACTGTGGATATACATGACATAGTCTAAATTTTTTTTAACTAATTATTAGGAGCATAGCATGAGTCATGAGATGTATGACCTGAGTCTAGAATTTCTGTGTTCATGGGACATGATTCATAACACTAAGTGAACTGGGATTCCTCATACTAGGAAATTGATACGCACATAATTCTATAGAAAGTGTGAATAGATGTTGGGTTCACAGAACTGTAACATGATAAATGCATAAGTATCGTGATGGCTGAAGTACAAAACTTTGCACTGAGATAGGAATGGATCAGGAATCATCTTCCCTTACTAATTTCTTGTCCATACTGGTATTACTACTAGAACCTGAAGGTCTAGCTTTCTAAGGTACCATAACCAGACAATTCCTGTATACCTATCATTCTATGATAGACTAACCCACTGGGTGGAGACTGTGAAAGGTCCTGTTAATATTTAGTCTGACCTTAAAGTTGACTGGTATGTAAAGAGTTATAAAAGAAAATAAAGATCCTAAATCTGAAGAAGTGTAAACATGTAAATAAGGGATCTGTAACATACCAGTAGTTGTATCAGGAGGACTTTCCTGATCATGTCGGGACTAAAGTGCATAGAGTTTGTTTGGGCGTTACCCACTGATAGCAGTGGAATTGGCACCCTACTGATTCGAGTGACCGAACTGAGCTGAAAGACGACCATGCTAACTTTGTGGACCAGGTTTAGGATAGTCTTGGACCTTGTGACCCGACTTGCCACATCCAAAACACATATTACTACCCGCTCAACACACACCCTTATGATACTTACCACACTCTTCACAAAGCGGATGAGTGCGAATAATGCTTGCACTACCCTGGGTTTTGGAGCCTGGCACCCCTTCCTTATGGTCATTTCTAAACTTTGGTACTGGTAAACTAGATGAAAAGGGAACTAGAACTAAAAGTTTCTGACTATACTGAGAATTGTTACCACCCTGTCACCCTGGCTGAGAAAAACTATAACTACCTATTCTGGCTCTCTTATTCTCTCTTTCTTTCTTCTTAAGTTTCTGCTCTTTAATTTGTTGAGCATGGACCATAAGTCTAGATATGTCCATATTTTTAATAAACATCACAGTCCTACACTTCTTAACCACTCTAGCTGAAACCCCAGACACAAACTTGCTCATTCTGGATCTATTTTCTGCTACTACATAGGGAGCATACCTAGCTAACTGGGTGAACTTGAGGTTATATTCTTTCACACTCATGCTACCTTATTTGAGATTGATGAACTCTAACACTGTAGCTTCTTTTTTATCTAGGGGAAAGAATCTATCTAGGAAAGTCGTAGCAAACTCTTCCTATTCTATGGGCCCTGCATCTATACCCCTGTCTACCTTCCACTATTTAAACCAAGTATGTGCTACATCTTATAGATGATAGGTGGTTAACTTGGCACTCTCACTGGGAGTCACTCCCATGATATCTGTGACTTTTTGAACCTGGTCGAGGAACTCTAGTGAATTCTCTTTGGAATTAGAACTGGAGAGTATGGGAGGATTCAATCGGGTGAAGTCCCGAATTTGGCTGCAGCTGAATTGGCCACTAAGTTGGTCGGAATTACAGCTGGCCATTCATTCTGAGTTGTGAATAAATTAGGTAGAGTAGTGAATATAGTCTTGAATTCTTCATAGGAGACATGTTCATCCAGGGGATCTACCTGAATGAGCTGAGGTGCTGGCTGATTACCGATTTTTCTTTCGCTAGCCCCTTTGGGAGGCATGTTTTGTAAACAAATAAAAGGGTAGATTAGATTGGGAGTCAAATTTGAGCTCATGCTCACTGGCACAATATGAATATTGAAAGAGAGGAAACTGTTCCTAAAACATCTCATAGCCTCTTGTCCATAAGTATGGTGCACAACATACCCATGCACAAGACTCTACTTGATGTGGCTTTTCAGACTTCCTAGGACACTGTTGAACCTTAGGCTCTTATACAAAGTTTTGAACGCCCTAAATCTGGTATTTAAAATACTACATGGTGCTCATGACCCCGAAGGACCACAAGCTAACCCATGACTGATATTTATAACTGAGCACTGAATAATATACTGTAAATATGCGGAATATAAGTTGTAAAGCCATAAGTTTCAAAACTGAACTAATACTAAATATAAAACAATGTCTTTAATAAGGTATAACAATACCCAAAATTGAAGTAAACTATCTAAAATATGTTGTAGTCTAAATTCCTTTATAACTGACCAAAAATTATGGAGTTGATGGGACATGTCCCCAACTAACTCTGAACTACTAAAATAATAAAGTAATAAAATAATTATACTATTCTTAAATGAAGAGGACTCACTGCTAGTCTGGCTGCTGAACGTCTGATCTACTAAGGATGCTCAGGAGTTAGTGCTTCGAAACCTTTGGTATGAAACACCATAGCGCAAATGAGTCAGTACAATTAAATGTACTGGTATGCAAGTGAGGTAAGCTGAATGCAAGGGTTCATATGCATGAACAATAATAATTGACTAATGACATGAATATGAATGCATAAGAAATATATTCATGGATACATAAACTTGAACTGGGGTCGTGACAATACTGAATATTGATGTACTGATATTTGAGTTTACTAATACTGGGATACTGAATAACTAGTATGTTGATGATATAAATTATGGAGTTTACAGGTAACCGATATCTAAGGTTACTGGTACTATATTACTGATAACTGATAACTAAGTATACTGATACTGAAAACTATTTAAGTTCTTTACAGGACTGGGTGACTGTAGCTGACAGTTCTTAATATAAAGAACTATCTGAGTTTTAGACTGAACTGGATGACTGTATCTAACAGTTATGATTCTGATGGAACTAGCTAAGTTTTGTACTGAGCTGAGAGACTGCATTTGATAGTCATGATATCTATAGAACTAAACTGAGTTCTATTACTGAGACTGAATATTAAACTGAGACTGTGGGAGGTAATCATCTAACTGACATACCCCGAATCTGAATTGGTAGGGTTCAATATACAACCCTAGCTGGAAGGGTTTCAGTAATGTGCCATGGGTAAAGACAAGCAATAAGTAAACCCTTTTTAAAAGGAAGCTCTTCCGTCAACCCTCCTATAAGGAAAACTCAAAGGAGATGAATATTCCCTAGACTTGTAGGGGTACATCTCGACTTACGTTGGCTACGTAGTTCTAGAATGCAGGGACTGCTACTAAGGATCACACCCTCTACTGGCTAACACGTGAGCCCTCAACCCTAGGTTTACTCAGTTCTAAATCCTACTCCCAACTGAATAGACACTGAACTGATTTTCCTAGTTCACACTAGGCATGACTAAGCTGTTACTGATGGTACAGTTTTACTGAACTGAACTGAGTTCGCTGAGTTTTATTAAATTATGGAATACTACTGAATTCTATCAACTGACAAAATGCTACTGAGTTCTTCTAGCTGACTGAGTTACTGAGGTCTGAACTGAATACTACTGAGATCTGATAGCTGATTGAGATTACACAGATTACTGAGATTACTGAGATCACTAAGATTACTGGACTGATACTGAATTTACTAAATTTTCCTGAGTCACATGACTGACTGAGCTCTACTAATCATGGCTAGACTGTGAGTATCATGAAAACTGACACTTGCTCTAGGCACACAGCTAAATTGTTGGATACAAGTACCCCCAGGACTCGATAGCATAATAAGTAAATCATTGCATAAGCTTAAAAGCTAACAGTGGATATATGTTTATCATTCATTCATTTAGATATTTTAACAACCACTTGAGATGCATTACTTGTACATGAATGGGGAATACGTATTAGCATACTATAACATGGCATTATTTCATTCTCATATACAATTTGTCAAACACTTGCATGATACAACTTGCACATAACGAGCATAGCATGATTTCTTTAACTTGTTAACTCACATGGGCAATTCATCAAACACTTGGTGAGCATAACATATGCATATAACCCTATACAACAAATAGGAATCATAATTTACATTCCCATTGATAAATTTCAAGGGTTTAACATGGTTTCACATGATACTACACACATATTACTTTACTTCACATAGATATTGTAATTAAATCATGAACTAGAGAACCCATTAATATAATAGTCATGAACACAATCAAACTAAATCATGAAATTCATCAAAAACATTATCTTGAGTTTTTGAAAAGGTTTCTTGGACTCCAAGGGTGGAAGAAACCCTTGGATGAACACTTGACATACCTTAATTGGTGAATTCTTGAAGGTTGATGGTTGAATCCCTTTGAAATTGAGTCTTGAATTGATAGCCCTAGGGTTTTGTTCTGAAGGATTTTGTGAATAATGAATAGGATTAGCGAAAAGAGGGCTAAATTTCGTGTTATGAGGGCTGATGGGTGTGGGAAAAAGACTGAAATAACTCTGAGGACGCGGCTTTTAAATGGCTGAGAACTATGCAGTGATGCTATCATCTACATGGAACGTCATGGCATCGACGCGATAGTCGATGCGTCACGCCATCATAGTGTCAAGACTCAGTACTTTGACCCTGGCAACCTGCAATAATATCAACCAATGTGATTGGCGATGCGGTGCGCCAAGACCGTATTGGTCCACTATTTTGGGATTCTGAGCGTGGTCTAAACGAGTTTTGAAAAATCCAAAACTTATCTGAGAACACCTATTGACCTTCCTGGTCATGAATTAGCAAGAATATGGACCATTAAAGGACATTAAAGTCACGAAATGAGACTTCAAACTTTTGAAGGCTAAAATAAACTAAGTCTGGAAACTTAGATAGAACCTTCTAAGTATGGGACCCCCTTAACAAGTATAAATGGACTAAATTAAGCTGAGGATTTTGTGGGGTCTTACAGGGAGTCCCCTCCATATTTTGTTCAGGTAGAACAGAGTTTCCAACAAAGTTTCTACAAACATTAGATCTTTGGGGAGGAATGATCTGAAATGTGGGGAAGCCAGGAGTTAGGGAAGTTTCACAACACTAGACTCTACATCCCAAAATAGAACAAAAGAAAGGGAACCATTCCTAAATGTCTTGTAGCCTCTTTTTTATAAGTGTAGCACACTATACACCTATAAAAAGGACTCTACTTGACACGGCTTTGTGAATACCCAATGATCCAAAACCGTGATCTTATACCAAGCTTATCACAACCCAAAATAACGCTTGATCATGATGAGTATCTCAAGCCCATTATGGGACTGAGGCCACCCCCTTTGCCTAACCTCAGGAGCATAATAATAACAGTAGAGAAGAAGACATTTAAATAGTAATGGGAAGATAAAGAGATAACTTAAATGGAAACTAAGAGTCAAAAAACCAACCAACCTACACTTGTCCACAGAAGCAAATAATACTAAAATATCAACTAAGTCATGAGATGCCCCCGACTATGACCAAAAGAATCCAAAAGTACCATGACAGTAAAGAAAGAATAATGAAAGGACAAATCCATCTTAAGGGTAGAGGCTCGACACATCATAGCAGCTCAATAGATATACTCAACCACCTAACTCTGCACAGAAGTCACAAAAAAGTCTTCGAACCCTACATCATGAAATGATGTAGTGTACTAAGACGGTTAGTGGGATAAGCAGTAGCATGTAACTCAAGGAAGTGATAAAGTAATACCATTTCCAAAATCAATCAAAACCAAATGCACACATTCATATATATCTATATATAGGATGTCGAGATAAGGAAAAAGGTCATGAAAATGAGAGCTTACAGATTTAACAAGAACAGTGTAGCTCGATCCATCCTAAAGGCACCCATAGGTTGTATGGGTTCAGCTCCCCGACAGAAAGGGACCCAGTGCATGTTAACCGCATGAACTGAGGGAAATCTAATGCCACCAGGTCAATAGGCATCCCAATATATATATATATATATCAAGTGTTTATCAAGCACACACACACAGACACATATATATATATATATCAAGTGTGTATCAAGCACACAATCATATAGAACCCCAACGCTAGCAAAGTGGTTTCCATCATTTGTTCTCTTGGGACTTACACATTCATGGTGAGCTACACAATTCCCTTTAAACTAAAATTAAAATAATTACATATAAACCAATCCATTAACCTGAGAGTTATTCATTAAGGCACTTACCACTTGGTATCGTCATACCAATATACTTGCAAGCAAATTTAAATATGTCAAACCAATCACATAACCACATTGACTCGCAAGTTCTATTTAAAATCCACACCATGGACACCAAGGCCATTCAAATCCATTTATATAGCCATTAATCTGTTAATGCAATGCATTGATTTCCAAAACAAGTTAAACCATACAATTTTCCATATTCAAGATGAAGTTTACAAAGTTGGTTGAGTTTAATTCCAATTCCAAGATAAATTCATCCAATTTTTGGAAACCCATATCCCCTATTCCAATCATTTAAACCATGCACCAATTCAGTCCACAAAACGTTAATTTAAAGTATCAATAATCAATATAGAACATGGGACAAGTAACTCAATTAGTAAGAACCAAAAACCTTCAACCCAATTTCAAAACCCATAATATAAATCACATAAAAAGCCATCAATTAGTTCCATAACGTAAAACTTAAGTTTAGGGAAGAGGAACATGCCTAAAACATATGAGAATTTAAAGACAATTCAAAGTTTGGAGCTCGGATGATGAATTTACTATATAACCCTTGAATGCTTTTGGGTTTTGAGTTTAAGAGAGAAAGAGAATAATATGACCTTTGAAAGTTGATTTTATGTTATAAGGTCATAGAAAGGGTAAAAAGACCAAAAGTCCCTCACCCCAAGTGAAAAAAAAACAAATTTGAGCAAAATTAAAACACTAGTGTGGCACACCAATACCGCAAAGGTTAGCCTCCATGCCACACCAATATCGCAAAGGTTAACCTCCATGACATGGCCTTATCTCGGACCCTTACTTCCTTAGAGTCCAAAAATAAACCTGAACCCTATCTGAAAAATTTGAAACTTTCCCAGAACACTCTTTTAACATCTCTAAACATAATTTAAGTTAAAAATTGACATTACATACATGAAAGGACAAAAATAAAATGATCAAAATTTAAAAAGATTTTATAGAAAGTTCATAATTTTTTAATGCTAGTATTAATGGTAATAATAGATTTTATCTTCTTAAGAAAATAGACCATATAGGCCTTTATTATAAAAATCAAAATATCCAGGAAGGCCAAAACCGACCCATTCCCAATATCAACACAAGAAGATAACAAAACAAAGTTATTTACAAGTACAACACTAGAAATGTATGGACAACAAAAGGGAAAAGGGAGACTTTCAACTTTATTGAAACTTCGATCGACATAGTAATCGATCTTCTGCTGCTAACCAATTGAAGAGAGACCAAAAACTCCATATCCAATATTAAACTCAGGTCCAGAGATCGAAATTTGTCAAGATTGATTTGCATACACCTAACACAATCTAAAATATCATGAATGCCATGAAAATAAAACTAATAAAGACTTTTTCTTCTCAACAAAGGTAGATTTGGTGAGTCCAATGGATGATTTTAAATTTTTTGTGTCCCTTTAATCAATCCCATTCTGATCTCTAAGCTTTGACTTATATTGTAAATCTATCACTTAGACACGTATTAGAGACATACTTCTAGAACAACTGATCTTGCCAATTTGTCCATTGAGATAAGTATTTGTTCTTAACGATCTATTTCACACCTTTAATTACCTTGTGATTATTTTCTACACAGACCTGACTATTTTTGTGTTTTCCAATATAATATTTCCCTATCCTCCTCGTATCCCAACAGATTGAGCTTAATCCAAAGTTGATACCACTGTTTGAAATTCAAGTAAAATATAGGTAATTTATTGTACTAGATATCTTCTCAGTTTTGGTCCCTGTTCCATCTTCTTTGATAATTTATTGGTTGTTGTGATAATGCTTTGTAGCCTTCTTATCCTAAAGTTAGGAAGCTTCTCTTTATGTATGTTAATGATGCCTCTTGCCTCACTTGGTAGTTCCTGAAAATATGAAAATGTTAATCTTTTTGTACTTGAAAGATAGAAAATATGGTTAGTGAAAAAAATTCAGCTTATTTCCTTCCCTAATATGTGCTCCAACACCACTTACTTATCCTCCATAAGAAATTCTCTTGATTTCCAGTACTATACTCTAAAGATATCCCAAATCCCATCTAAAATTTTCTTTAGAGATAGAGAATTTGTTTTAAGAGTAATAAAAAGGATATTTTGTTGTACACAGTTCTACCAACCAAGTCTTAAACTCAGCCCTTCTGCCACTAGATTATTTCCATCAAATAGTATTTCTTCCTTCAGGATAAATCAAATTACCTTCTCCATTTCTAATACAAATGGACTCAGAGCTTAGGCCTGAATTTCCTTTAGATACACCATGAATGTTGAATTTAAAAGGTCCAACTACAAAAGGATTAAACATTACTATCAACAACCAAGAGTGGCCTTGAAGAATTTAAGTAGAACAGTCCAAGTTGTTGGTAAATTCTTCAGCCATGGATAGTTATATTTAGATAATTAATAGAAAATGATTTTTGTTAATACTTATCTCCATACCCATATAGGATATTTTTCCTCCATGTTAATGGTGTTTCCTCTCTTATAAAACTTGCAAATAATGAAAAAAGAAATAATATAAATGACTAACTGCAACTTAATGGTTTTATTAGATTTTCACCATTTGAATACATAATCCCAGAGTTGAAAAAAAGGACCAGAAATTCCAACTGCAGCTGAAAAACTACACCAAATTCTATTAGAAATAGGACACTTAAGAATAAGTGTTCAATAATTTTATTTTTATTCTGATCAAAACATTTATAAATCAATTCATCACATACCCATGTCCTCACTACAACTTCCCCAATGGGAATTATTTTATTCCACAACTTCCAAAGAAAAAAAAGGACACTTTGATGGGCATCCCATTTATCCATAATTTCTTGAAACCGCTTTGTACTTCTCCGAGTTGTCTTAATCTATCCTAAGTAGACTTGATAATGAACTTACCAGAAGATTTAGGCATCCACCAAGGTTTTTCTCATTCTTATAACCCCTTTTATACCATAAGGTTATGTTAGAAATGATTACAAACATCTTTCAAAAATAGCATAGCTAGTAAGCTAGGGTTCAACCTCCCAGTGTAGAATAACTGATTGACATCTAGAAAATAATGAGATACACTACTGATTACTGGTAGATAGTAGTGTAGAGCCCCAAGTTGTGTCTAGTTATCATTCTAAATATTAGCATGCCTACACGTAGGTTCCCACCAAATTTATTGGTTAGTATAATTTCTCGCTATAATTATATATTTCTAGGTCTAAGAACTCCCTTTCTATTCAACTACCTAAGGAGCATGTCTCTTACAATATTTATTCCGTGTGAAATATTCCACATTGATTTTTGTGTCCTGAAATCTACCATAATTTAGAAAGTAATGCTTTTAAAATATCAAACAAAGATCTGAAACCTAAACCTACTTCCTCTTTAGGCCTACAGATGTCAGTCCAAGCAACCCAGTGCTTACTTTTGCCAACCTCCTTGAATTTCCTTAAACATCTTGTGATAATTCTATTTAAATCATAAATGACACATTTAGAGGGATTATAACAGAAAATAAATAGATAGGGATGTTATTCAAAATTTTATTGATCAATACAGATTTACCTCCAAAAGAAAGAATCTTTCCTTTCCAAGTTTGTTATATATTGTCCATCTTTCAAATGAGTTTACAAAAGTGATTTTTTCTTTTTCTTTGCATGGTCAGTTGGAAACCTAAGTACATTAAAGGAAAGTTTCTCCAGGAAAGCTAATATAGTCTTCCACTTCCTAGATCGCAATATTTTTTGTTTTATCATGAATATAAAATCAACCCTTATTCTTGTTGATTTTTAGCCACTGTTGCTAATAGTCATACAGTGACTACATCACTAGCTATATTGATTTTTTCTACAGAATTAAATATAATAGTGTCATCTACATATACCATATGATTAATCTTATCAATCCATTTTGACATCCTAAAACCCTTAAATTTCTTAATGTGAAATAAAGAATTCATGGCTCTACCCAAAACTTCTACAGATAATATAAACAAAGCAAGGGATAAAGAGTTCTTATTTCACCCCTCTCCCCCCAGAATCCAATGAATTGCCCATGTATATGAATTGAATACCAATTGTTAGCCAAAAGTCTTTGCTTCATATCCATCACAGGATTATCAAACCCGATTTTTTCTAACACCTTTATCAAAAGAAACTCTATTCTACTCTATCATAAGCTTTAGTTATGTCTAGTGTTATCACTACTTTAGCAGGTTTACCTCTCTTTCTAATATCAGTAATGATTTCTTATTCCAATAAGATATTTTTAGTGATATTTCTTCCCTTCACAAACAGACTAATTTTTAAAAACTAACAGAAGGGGACAAGTCTTAACTCTATCATGGAGTACCCTTCAGATCACCTTATTAGGAAAATTACTTAAGCTAATCAGCTTCATGTATGTAAAAGGCTGAACAAGGTCTCTTTAATCAACAAGATCAAATTAGTATGAGTAATAGACTTAGGTAAAGTGTTTCCTACAAAGAAAGCATTGACTATTTTCACATCATCTCTATCTACAATATCCTAATAGCTTTCAAAAAAAATAGGCCTATCAGTCCATTAGGGACATTGGCACTTTCCATAGTTAATTCAAAAAAAACTTTTTACTTTATCTTCTATTGGTGCATCTGTAATACCCTTGTTCATCTTTTCTATAATTAATGTAGGCACATGATTAATTATAAACATGTTTTTTGGAGTTTTTTTGTAAGAAAAATAATTTTGAAAAAGGAGATAGCCTCAATGGCTACTTTCTCATTTTCTTCTGCTCATTGCCCATCTTTTTTATGATTCTGGATATTCAAAGTCCTTTTGTCCTCCCTTTCACTAGACTAAGGAAAAATCTAGTGTTCTTTTCACCTTCAGAGAACCATTTTATTCAGATAACTATTTTATTCCAACCTTTTGTCTCCAAAACTCCTCTTCAAAATACAAATACCTCTTCAACTCAAACTGGGCCTTTAACAGAACAATTTTGTTACTTACTTTAGGATAATCTAGCATTCTTTTCACTTTTAGAGAACCATTATATTCCAACCTTTTACCTCCTAAACTCCTCTTTAAAATACAAATACCTCTTCAACTCAAACTGGGCCTTTAACAGATTAATCCCGTTACTTATTATGGGATTATATTCAAAGAGGTATTCTTTAAATATAAAATTTTTTCCTCTAATGATCAGTTTCTAAAAAATATCACCAAATCTATTTTTTCTCCAACTAGCAAAATCAGACTTAGTACTCTTTATGTTCTACTTATTGTTGATGAAATTATTAGATTCATCTTGAGCAACCCATTTATTCTTCACCACTTCCTATAAATCAGTCTCATAAACCCAAAATTTAAAAAAATTGACTGGTTTTCTAATATATATTTGTTTTCTACCTCAAGATAATAATAAAAGGGCATGATCTGAATGCTCATATCCATCCATGCCTATAAACTCTTTATTCATCAAAATTCTGTCCACGCCTTCAAACATGCACTCATTGTCAGCTCTACATATTCTACCAGGTGAATGGCCTGCCTTTAAAGTTAATGTTCATTAATTCACATGAGTTAACATAAAATGCAAAGTCTTCAACTTCACTAGAAGTAATTGAAAATTTACCAATATTTTCTTCATCGGATAATATAGCATTAAAATCTCCACCAAAAATATATGGAAAATCATGTTATGAGAGATAGAGTAAATGTCATTCTAGAGAGTGAGCCTTTTTTGACTATCAAATTTGGCATAAATAATTATAATGACCAATAAATCATTAGTTTTCGAAATACAATTATAAAGTTAGTTGGTGTTTTGTGTCTGATATCATCCAACTTGAATGTTTCCCGAATATACACTCATATTATCCCATTTTAGTTGTAATTTGCATAATGCATGACTAGTCTTATTTTGTACTTATAAATAATCCTTTCTTCTTAAAATGGTGCCATCAAAGCAATTATTGCAAAATTATGATACTTGTACAATATTTGAATTCTGTGGAGTGAATTTTGGGTCTTAATAGACCTTACATTCCAAAATAATGTCATCGTCTTTATTTAAAAGTTATTTTCTAAACCTTATAGGATTGACCCCGGTAGGTTTATTCTCCACCTTATATCTTTCCTTGCTTTCTTTCATATAAGATTGAGCTTTCTTCTTGATGTACCTTCATCTCTATGTTCTGATTTTTTTCTTCTTTCCTATTATGTACCTTTTTGTTAATCTCTTCTATATTATTATTGTTGCTAGTTATCTCTTGTATTTGACGTTTAACTATGTTATGTAGAGTACTAATTGGGTATGATTTTGTGCAGATCGTCACTTGTTGAGGCTTATTAACTATCTGCATGTTATTCCTTTATTGGTGTACCAATTAATCATTGTTTCTTGTCGGATAAGAACCTATCTCCAAGATGTACCCTCCAGTTGCTCCTTCATACACTTGTAGAGGTTCATGACACCTTGCATTTTCCATGGCCAACAACATCTCCTATTTTTTTTGCTCATGTTGTGCAACCTCCACCTCAACTATACTTTTGTTTGTTGTTGGTGCATTTTTGTTTACTTATACTAGAGCCTTTGAGTCTCCATCCACTCCTTCTATTTCTTCTCTTGCTACAGGTTTGTTTGGCTACTCTTTTTCCATAATGTCTTCTATATTAGTCATTATATCTATCCCATCTATTGCTCAACCTCTATCTTCTTCATCTCCTTAACATTGTTCTTCTTGTTCCCCTCATAATCTTCTGAAATGTTTTTATTTTTTTCTTTATTTTCATCTTTTTCTCTACTGATCTTAGCACCTCGATTTACATCTAGTAAGTACTGTTTTGGATCTCCAATATTATCTTGTTTTCTCTCTTGTAGTTACTAATTTTTCCTTTGTGCCTTGTGGTTTATACCATGCGATTTGCCTTGAGACCTCTACATGTTTATGTTCTCTTCATTCTCTTCATTGTACCCATCATAAACTATTTCCTTGTAATATGTGATGTCTAACTCTCTTCATTATTCACCTTCTTCTTGTAGGATGTTGAAAGTATTATTAAGAGAAATTTCTTTTGTCACATCAGATATATGTTTCTCCTTCTCATCATCAAGAAAGTGCTCACCGGTGTTAAGATCCTTTTTAAACCTCCTTTTAGTAGAATTCCACCTTATATCATAGAACCTTCCTCTTCTAAATACCTTTTGTATGACTTCTCTAGGTTCTTCCTCCTCTTCTTTTCTAATTTCTTCATTCTTTCTTAATTCAAAATTCTCTCTTAATTCTGGGGGTCTAATTCTTCTTTTCGTCGTCAAGAAAGTACTTACCAGTACTGAGATCCTTTTTAAACCTTTTTTAGTAGAATTCCACCTTATGTCATAGAACCTTCCTCTTCAAAATACCTTATGTTTGACTTCTCCAGGTTCCCCCTTCTCTTCTTTTCTAATTTCTTCATTCCTTCTTGATTCAAACCTTTCTCTTAATTTTGGATAAGGAACTCTATAGTCCACTTCTGAATACCCTTCGAGTTTGCATATTTTGTAGTATTTTGGCAAGAAATCAAACTGGACTCTAATAGTCACTATTCTAGTCAAGTCATTCTTACTGCTCGCCCTTTCAATCTCCACATACTAGGTAAATCTACTATCAAGTCAAATTACACCTTCACTTATGCACAACTAGGTCAACTCTTGTTAATTAAGGCATTATCTAGATGGATAGGTTTACCCACAGAAGCTTTAATTAAAAATAGTGTCTCCTTTCCAAACAAAGTAGGTAATAGTTCTTGAATAAAATCAATGTCATTGCCTATGTAGCCTCATTTTTAGGATTAAACTTAGTGTCATAGATTAAATATCGTATTTGATAAGTATAACCATCCTTATCCATAATGTAATAAATATTGTTGTCCATAATGTTCACAAATCCTTCATTTGACTTAATCTAATTAGGATGTGTCTATTCTGTAATAGCTAAATCCAATAATCTCCCTTTACACCACATTGTTTAGGAATTTTATTTATCAAATCATCTAGCTCAGACCACCCATATAAAAAATTCCCAATCACTGCTAATTAAAGCTTCTCTTTGATATTCATATTTTCTACTTCCTTCTTTGACCAAGTAACATGAGGGATCCCATTTATAAAGGAAAGAGGTTTTATAGGAACCAACTCTAAATTGTTAGGCTTTATGGGATCCGACTCCAGATTGTTACCTTTGTTAATATTTAAAATATCAAATATCAATCAAATCAATATATTTTACTTTTGTATTACCTTCTACTATTGGTAGTAATTACTCCATTAATATCTTCATAAGGTAAATCATTAACCATGATGCAGTTTTATTATCGTCCATTCACTTGTGATAGTCTGTAGTCAACCCTATAGGTTTGTGTAACGACTCGAGACTGCCCCCTAGTCGTTACACTATGTTTACAGTCCTGAGGGATCATAATCTAACCCATTAGCTAGTACCTGCTATTAGCACTGGATAATATAATCATGAATGCGGAAGAATTACTGAAATGCCATAAGGTTTTAATACCTGAATTCAAAACTGAAATATAAATCTAGGAAAGACATCTATCTAAATTTGAGAAAATACTGATAAACTGAATAACAAACTAATTGTAACATCTAAAAAGCCTCTAAGACTGACTGACTAAGAGTTGATAAGATAGGCCCCCAACTAACTCTGCTAACTACTGAAATAAAGACATGAAGTAAAGTAATTTGTCCTCGAATGATAAGGACTCACCACTGCTACTGTGTTGCTGATAATCTGAGAATCTATGTGTGATTCGGGAACTGAGCATCAGCACCTATGATATGAGACATCATAGCGCAAAAGAAAAGTATGTGATCAGTACTTTGAATGTACTGGTATGCTAAATAAGGTAGGCTAACATGCAAGATTTCATGAATAGGAATAATGATCTATCTGAGTATACGTGTAAAGCATGGAATACTGGATAGAGAACGTGAAATCTGTAGATACTGAACATGCATGAAAGTCTGTAAAATACTAAAAATATATGAAAATCTATAGACACTAAAGATGTATGACCAGACATATAACATGGACTGAATAAAATCTATAATCTGAAGTACTGAAAAAAATTGATATCTTTATGCCTTGGTCAAACAATACTAAGACTGAATGACTGAACTGGGACTATAACTGAGACTAAATCTGAGATTATAGGAGGTATCATCTAATCGATATTCCCCAATCTGAGTTAATAGGGGTCCAACCTATAACCCCAGTTGGAAGGGTGTTAATACAGTTCTATGAGTACTAACGTTGGCTGTGTAGATCCATTAAAATGATATAATGTCCAAAGGACTAAGGGTGTAAAGCCTGAACTGACGGGTGACCCCCTGCGAGATAGTCAAGCCTAATCTGATGGGTGACTACTCATATCCTGCACAGGCTACATAGTTCTAGAGTAAAATGACTCCTACAAATGACTCTGCCTATCTGATGGGGAAGCCGCTATTCCTACACTAGTTCGGTGCTAAATCCTACTCCCAACTGAATGACACTGAGATACTAGACTGTTCTGAGTTTAATAACTGATATATGACTATTTTGATAATTCTCATAGTATAATCTCAAGACTATTCTATAATGTACTGAGACTAGATTGATAAAATAGCTATGGATTTTGGGTATTCAATACCCCCAGGACTCAAAACAACGATATTAATATGACACCAAAACTTGAGGGACATGACATAAAAGGCTTTCATAAAACATTTACTCTTATAGGCATTTTATCAAACACTTGTAGTTCATGGTTGAAAACAATCATAAGAGTGTTTTAAAACATATAGAAATATCATGAATTCATCATAATAGCATTAAATCATAGTTTAATTCAGTAAATCATAGTATTAAAACATAGAAGATTGAATAATAACAATAATTTCATGGTAACATGGTATAAAATCAATAGTACATGGAGATTCATGGATGAAATCATAATTTAAAACATAAATCTTGAAAATATTATAACTTGATAAGTAAAATGGGTTACTTGGGCTCCATGGATGAAAGGAATCCATCGATCAACATCTAACATACCTGGGTTAATGAATTTGAAAGGATTGATGGAGAGTTCTTGAGAAATTGCCTTGAACTTGAGAGCTAGGGTTGTTTGTTCTTGAAATAGGGAATATTTAATTTGACAGAAAGCGAGTAATGATGAGTATTTGTGTCAATTAGGGGTTAAATTTCATGTTTAGGACAAGTTTAGGGCTTAGGAAAACAACTCAAATACCCTAAAATGTATTTAAAAATAGAATCTGAAAACTAAATAACCCAATTTTTGGCCTTGGCTTGACGCGCCACTATCATGCCAAGCCACTAGAAAAGGGTCAACTAGAACCTGGACAAACACCGCAACGCAGTGCCATCGCGATAAAGCTTTGGATGCCATTTTGGCCAGCTCCGCGATGCGCCGTGATCGCGTACCTCTACTGGAAATTGACAAATGAGAAAATAGTTTGCTCCGCGATGCATCATTATCACGAAGTCACACTGGGAATCGACAATTGTCATTTGGGTAGCCTACACAATGCGCTAAGGGTTAAAATGATGGGGTTTTACGACTAAAACTTTAAATTGTCATAACTTCTTACCCGGTTATTGGATTTGGACGAATTTTATATCGTTGGAAAACTAATTCAATTTCCTACACAATGAAAGGTTCTATACTGAAGAATAATGAGTTTTCAAAAAATTTTATATGTTAATACTCATGTATAAGGACTTAGAGTAGTTAGGAAAATGCGGTGTGTTACAATATCTCCCCCTTGGGGTCATTCATCCCCAAATGAAATTGGTTAAGCTGAGGAAACTGATGGACTAAGCTTACACACTGAATATGCATGTTTGATGCATGAAATGTCATGTTTGATGCATGAAATACCTGATTGAACTGATTCATGAATGCATGACTGACATGAACATGATGTGCGGCTGAAATTGAGCATGATAGAGAAAAATATTAAGAAGATTGTTACCTTATGTTGAATCTGGATTCG
The DNA here is from genome assembly GCF_002878395.1 of Capsicum annuum. NCBI lineage: Eukaryota > Viridiplantae > Streptophyta > Magnoliopsida > Solanales > Solanaceae > Capsicum > Capsicum annuum. Next base: position 61,814,415 of record NC_061113.1, on the reverse strand, counting down.
CGGAGAAAAGATTAGTGCACTTGGTCCGCATATCTGCCTCTTTTTCCTAAGTGGCTCTCTCAACAGACTGATTCCGCCAAAGAAATTTGACTAGTGGAACTTCTTTGTTACTTAGTCTACGAACTTGATGATCAAGAATTTCGACTGGAACTTTCTCATAGGAAAGATTGTTCTAAATATCTACACTCTCTAAGGGAACAACTATAGCTTGATCACCAATATACTTTTTCAACAATGAGACATGAAACACTGGGTGTACTGAGGCTAAATCTGAAGGAAACTCTAGCTCGTAAGCTACCTTTCCAAAATGACTGAGGATTTTGAATAGACTGACATATCGGGGACTGAGTTTCCCTTTCTTGCTGAATCTTTTCACTTACTTCATGAGAGAGATTTTTAGGTATACAAAATCACAGACCTCAAACTTGAGATCCTTTCTCCTCATATTTCCATACGATTTCTATTGGCTCTGGGCATCCCTACGCCTTCCTCTGATCAACTGAACTTTTTCTAATGCATCAAACACCAAGTCAGGCCCTACTACTATAGCCTCTCCTACTTCAAACCAACCAATTAGAGATCTATATCTCCTACCATAGAGAGCCTCAAATGGAGCCATACGAATACTGGAATGATAGTTGTTATTGTATGTGAATTCAATTAAAGGAAAATGGTCATCCCAACTACCCTCGAAATAAAAAATCCATGCTCTCAGCATATCCTTAAGAGTCTGAATCGTTCGTTCCGCTTGACTATCTGTCTGAGGGTGGAAGGCAGTACTAAGGTGGACTGGGGTACCAAGACCCTTTTGGAATGCTTTCCAGAAGTGAGAGGTAAACTGGGTACCTCAATCTGAGATGATAGATAAAGGAACACCATGTAACCTAACCAACTCTCTGAGATAGAGATTGGCATAGTACTCGGCTGAATAAGACGTATGGACTGGCAAGAAATAAGCTGATTTGGTCCTCCTATCTACGATAACCCAAATAGAATCATGTTGACAATGAGCACGAGGCAAACCTTTCACAAAATCTATGTTCACTTCTTCCCATTTCAATATGGGAATACTAAACTCCTGCATGGACCCACTAGGTTTCTGGTGCTCAACCTTAACTTGCTGACATGTAGAGCACTTAGCTACAAACTCTACATTATTTTTCTCCATCCCATTCCACCAATTATGGTACATATTAGTGGGCCTTGGATGAATGGATTAACACGCACCACGCACTTCTGCAAGAATTCATTGCCTCAAATCATCTACACTAAGCACACACAATCTACCCAGACAAAGCAAAACACTATCTTCTCCTTGGGAGAAAACCTCCACCTTCTGATCTTTAACTGATTCCTTCAACTGAACTAGACTGGGATCTCTATCCTACTTTTCCTATACCTCAGAAACTAAAGATGATTCTAAGCTACTCTATACCCATACACTACCTTCTGATGAATCAAATAAAAGAACACCTAGTTGGGTAAGATGATGAACTTCTTGGGCTAATCTCCTCTTACCATCCTCCACATGAGCTACACTACCCATAGACAATCTACTGATAGCATCAACCACTACATTGGTCTTGCTCGGATGATACAAAACACTTATGCCATAATCTTTTAATAACTCTAACCACCTTCTCTGATACAAATTCAAATCTTTCTGAAAGAATACATACTAGAGGCTTTCATGATCTGTGAACATATCTAGGCTTTCATGATCTGTGAACATATCTATATGTACCCCATACAAGTAATGCCTCCAAATATTTAAGGCAAACACTACAACTACTAGCTCAAGATCATGAGTCGGATAATTCTTCTCAGGAGGCTTAAGCTGTCTGGAGACGTAGGCTATGAACTTACCTCTCTGTATGAGGACACAACCCAACCTACTTTAGATGCATCACAGTACACAACAAAACTATCTGAACCGTCTGGTGGAGTCAAGATTGGGGCTGAGGTGAGTTGAGTCTTCAACACCTAAAAAATCTTCTCGCATGAATCTGACCACTAAAACTTAACTTTCTTTTGAGTCAATATATACATGGGGGAGGCAATAGAAGAAAACCTTTCAACAAACTAACGGTAATAGCCAGCTTAACCTAAGAAACTCCTAATATCTGATGGAGAGATGGGTCTAGGCCAGATTCTCACCACCTTAGTCTTTTGAGGATCAACCCTAATGTCATCACCAGAAATGATATGGCCAAGGAAAGCTACTGATCTTAGCCAGAACTCACACTTACTAAATTTAGCAAATAACTGATGGGCTCTAAGATTCTGAAGCACTACTCCGAGGTGGTCTGTATGATCGCTTTCGCTATGAGAATAGACAAGTATGTCATCAATGAAGACTATGCTGAACATATTCAAGTACTACTTGAACACTCAGTTCATCAAGTCCATGAAGGCTGCTAGGGCATTTGTAAGACCAAAGGATATGACTAGAAATTTAAAGTGACCATACCGAGTTTGAAAAGCTATTTTTGGAATGTCAAATTCTTTAACTCTAAGATGATGATAGCCTGATTCGAGGTATATCTTAGAAAAATAACTGGCACCTTAAAGTTGGTCAAACAAGTCATCGATTCTCAGAAGTAGATATTTATTCTTGACTGTGACCTTATTCAACTGATGGTAGTCTATGCACATTCTGAGAGAACCATCTTTCTTACACACGAATAGAACAAGTGTGCCCCATGGGGAGACGTTGTGTTTGATAAATCCCTTATCTAGGAGGTCCTTCAACTGTTCTTTCAGTTCTTTCAGTTCAACTAGGGCCATTCTGTATGGCGGAATAGATATAGGCTGAGTATATGAGAGAAGTTCTATTTCAAAGTTGATTTACCTTTTGGGAGGAACTCAAGAAAGATCTTCAAGAAACACATCTGAGAATTCATTTACTACTGGGACAGACTTAAGAGTAGGAGTTTCTGAGCTAGAGTCTTTGACTCGCAAAAGATGGTAGACACACCTCTTGGATATTATCTTTCTAGCTCTAAGGTATAAAATCAACTGACCCCTAAGAGTTATAGTACTACCCCTCAATTTAAGGACTGATTCATTTGGAAACTAAAAATGAACTATTCTATTTCTACAATCAACTGAGGCATTGCATGAGTGGAGCTAATCCATGCTGAGAATGACATCAAAATCTATCATCGCTAACTCCACGAGATCACCTGGGCTAACTTTCTAAGATATTATGAGTGGATAGTTCCTGTATACCTACCTGGCTATAATGGAAACACCTACTGGGGTAGACACTGAAAAGGATCTACTAGAGTTTCGAGACTGACTCTAAAATTGACAGCTATATATGAAGTTATAAAAGAAAGAGAAGATCCAAGGTCTAGTAAAGCATAAACATGTAAGTGAAAGACTTGCAATATACCAGTAACTACATCAGGAGAATTTTCCCAATCTTAGAAGGGCTGAAGAGCATATAATTTGTTCGGACGCTGACCACTGGTAGCACTGAAAGTGGCACCCTACTGATTTAGGCGATCGGATAAAACTGACGACTGATAGGACTAGCCCTGTTGGCGCACATCCCTACCTTTTTGAGCAACTACCCGACACTCTCAAATTTGATGGCCTAGTTTTCCACTCTTAAAGAACACATCACTACCTGCCCTACACTTATCTTGATAGTGTTTGCCATATTTCTAACATAGAGGATTGGTACGACCATTGCTAACACTGACCTAAGATTCCTATTTTCATTTCTAAATTTGGGTACTGGGGCACTGGCTGAAGAAGGTACTGGGGATGAAGACCTCTAATGAAACTGAGGACAATTACCACCTTCTAACTTTGGCTAACTGAAGTTAAAATTACCAATTCTAGGTCTCTTGTTTCCTCTCTCCCTCTCCTTAATCTTTTGCTCCTCTATCTGTTGAGCATGGACCATCAACCTAGACAAGTCCATCTTACTAATCAGCATTACGATCCTACACTCCTTGACCAAACTATCAAATAAACTAGACATAAACTTACTCATCTTAGACCTGTTGTCTACCACCACATAAGGAGCATATCTAGCTAATTGAGTGAACTTGAGAGAATACTCACTCAAACTCATGCTACCTTGCCTCAAATTAATAAATTCTAATACCTTGGCCTCCCTCAAATCTAATGGAAAGAATCTATCTAGAAAAGCCGTGGCAAACTCTTCCCATTCTATAGGCCCTGCATCAACACCTCTATCAAATTTTCACTTCTTAAACTAAGTATGGGCTATATCCTACAATTGATATGTAGCCAACTTAGTACTCTAACTAGATGTCACCCTCATAGCATCCGTTACCTTTTGAACCATATTTAAGAATTCCTGTGGGTCCTCTTCAGACTTGGACCCTGTGAAGGAAGGAGGATTCATCCGAGTAAAGTTCCAAATTCTGGTTGCAGCAGTATTGGCCACTAGATTGGCTGGAACAGCAGCTGGACATTCATTCTATGTTGCAATAGAGTTTGCTAGAGTATTGACCGCAACCCTAAATTCTGTGTGAGAGACATGCTCGTCTAAAGAATCTGCCTGGATGGACTGTGGGGCTAGCTGAGTTCCTGTTCTTCTTCCGTTCTTCTTGGGAGGCATGTTATGTAAATAGAAGAAGGAAATGGATTAGACTAAGAGTTTAACTTAAGCTTATGCTCACTCGCATGACATAAATACTAAAAGAAGGGAAACTTTTCCTAAATTCCTTGTAGCCTCTCATCCATAAGTGTGGTGGGCTACACAACCATGCATAAGACTCTACTCGACAAAGATTTAAGACTTTATAAGACACTTTAAAACCTTAGGCTCTGATACCAAGTTTGTAATGATCCGAGACTACTCCCTAGTCATTACACCGGTGCTTACATTCCCGAGGGACCACAAGCTAACCTATGAGCCGGTACCTGCTATGAGCATTGGATAATATAATCATGAATCCAGAAGAATAACTAAAATACCATAAGGTTTTAGTATCTGAATTCAAAACTAAAATATAAATCTAGGAAAGACATCTATCATAATCTGAGAGAATACTGATAAATTGAATAACTAACTGACTGTAGCATCTAAAAAGACTCTAAGACTGAATGACTAATATTTGATGGGATAGGCCCCCAACTAACTCTAATAACTATTAAAATAAAGACATGAAGAAAAGTAATCTATCCTCAGATGATGAGGACTCACTACTGCTACTGTGTTGCTGATAATCTAAAAATCTAGGTGCGATCCAGGAACTAAGCATCAGCACCTATGATATGAGACATGATAGATCAAAAGAAAAGTATGTGATCAGTACTTTGAATATACTGGTATGCTAAATGAGGTAGGCTAACATGCAAGGTTTCATGAATAGGAGTAATGATCTATCTTAGTATACATGTAAAGCATGGAATACTAGACAGAGAACATGAAATCTGTAGATACTAAACATGCATAAAAGTCTGTAATATACTAAAAACAGATAAAAATCTACAGACACTGAAGATGTATGACCAAACATATAACATGGACTGAATAAAATCTATAATCTGAAGTACTGAAAAATACTGATATCTTTATGCCTTGATCAAACAACACTAAGACTGAATGACTGAACTGGTACTATAACTGAGACTATATCTGAGATTGTGGGAGGTATCATCTAACCGATATTCCCCAATCTGAGTTAATAGGGGTTCAAACTGTAACCCCAGTTAAAAGGGTGTTAATGTCATGCCACGGGTACTAATGTTAGCTGTGTGGATCCACTAAACTGATATAATGTCCAAAGGACTAAGGTTGTCAATCCTAAACTGACGGGTGACTCCCTGCAAGATAGTCAAGCCTAATCTGATAGGTGACTACTCATATCCTAAGCTGGCTATGTAATTCTGGAGTAAAGGGATCGCTACTAACGACTCTGCCTATCTAATAGGAAGCCACCATCCCTACACTCTCTCGGTGCTAAATCCTACTCCCAACTGAATGACACTGAGATACAAGACTATTTTAAGTTTAATGACTGATATCTAACTATTCTGATAATGCTCATAGTACAATCTGATGACTATTCTATAATGTACTGAGATTAGACTGATAAAACAGCTATGGTTTTGGGGTATTCAATTCCCCCGGAACTCAAAACAACGATATTAATATGACACCAAAACTTGAGGAACATGACATGAAGGCTTTCATAAAATATTTACTCTTATAGGCATTTTATCAAACACTTGTAGTTCATGGTTAAAAACAATCATAGAAGTCTTCTAAAACATATAAAAATAGGATGAATTCATCATAGTAGCATTAAATCATAGTTTAATTCAGTAAATCATAGTATTAAATCATAGAATATTGAATAATAACAATAATTTCATGGTAACATGGTATAAAATCAATAGTACATGGAGATTCATGGATGAAATCATAATTTAAAATATAAATCTTGAAAAGATTATGAATTGATAATTAAAATGGGTTACTTGAGCTCCATGGATGAAAGGAATCCATGGATGAACATCTAACATACCTGGGTTAATGAATTTGAAAGGATTGATGGAGAGTTCTTAAGAAATTGCCTTGAGCTTGAGAGCTAAGGTTACTAGTTCTTGAAAGAGGGGATTTTTAAATTGAGAGAAAGTGAGTAATGATGAGTATTTAGGTCAATTAGGGTTTCAATTTTATGTTTATGATTAGTTTAGGGCTTAGGAAAAAGACCCAAATACCCTTAAACATATTTTAAAATGAAAGCTGAAAATTGGAAAACCCAATTTTTGGCCTTGGCGCGACACACCACTTCGTGCCAATCTACTGGAAAAGGGTCAACTGGAACTTGGAAAAATACTGTGACACGGTGCCATCACGATAAAGCTTTGGATGCCCCTTTGGCCAGCTCCGCGACACGCTGTGATCACGTACCTCCATTGGAAATTGACAAACGAGAAAATGCCTGCTCCGCGATGCACCATAATCATAGAGTCACACTGGAAATTGAAAATTTTGATTTGAGGTGCCTACACGATGCACTAAGGGTTAAAATGACTGGTTTTACGACTGAAACTTTAAATTGCCATAACTTCTTACCCGGTTATCAGATTTGGTCGAATTTTATTTCATTGGAAAACTAATTTAATTTTCTACATAATGGCAGGTTCTAAACTGAAGAATAATAAGTGTTCAAAAAATTTTATATGTGAATACTCATGTATAAGGACTTAGAGTACGCTAGAAAAATGCGAGGGGTTACAGTTTCATAAGTAAATTGATAGGATTTGTATCTTGATTGGGTTTTCTATGGTGTGTGAAGATTTTTTGGGTCTCTTTGGGTGATATATAGTTGGACAATGGTCTGGGAGATTAAAGAGAACTGACCAATAGCCGAAGGTAATTGGCTAGTGGTTGAAATGGCAATTGATGATGGTGAAAGCTAGCTAGGGTTAGGGTTTGTGCATGGAAGAAATGAGAGTGTTTTTGTTATTATTTTCTTTGACATTACCATTAATAAAGAATACACCAAAATAGTACATTATTTTTTATATAAAATGATGATTAGGAGGACGACCAAGGGTAATGCTGTAAATATGCTCATTTTCAAGGGTAAAATGGTAAGATTACTTTTTAACCAAACCACTAGCTTTCCTTTCCTCTTCCATATCTCTCCATTTATCTCTCTCTCTCTCTCTTTATCTATCTCTCTCTATCTCCGCACATAATCATACAACTTCTTCCCCTTTTCCATCCAGATTTTTCCCATTGTCTCTCTCTGTTTCTTCGTGCACAATCATACAAATTCCTTCTATTTCCCTTCCATGTCTTTCCCTTTCTCTCTCTTTCTTTCTTTTCGCACACAATCATAAACCTTTCTCTTCTGCCCCAAGCTCTCCAAGCACTAACTTCAATTATGGATCAAAACAACAATAAAAGCACTAAATTATCAGGTGTATTGCTTGTTTACTTCTTCTCTAAACTAATTCAGTGATGTCATGTTGTTGAGAAAAGGAACAATAGTTTTTTTGGATAGAAAAAAAATCTTCTATTCACTTTGCATGATATTAATTTATTTGTTCTTTTATATTGTCAATTGTGCAATTTTTATCATCCCGTCTTCGATATATTTGCCACTAGACATAGAGGTGTGAAAATATTAAAATACTAAGTTAAAAAATAATAAAATAGAGGACGAAATAAAATAGGAAGAAATTTATGGGAGTAAATTGTATAATCGGGATGAGTGAGAGTAGATAAAGATTTCTTTATAAAAAAAGAGTGATAGTAGTTTTTCATTTGCTTTAGACTTCATTTGAATTTCATAAAGTCTTTCTTCAAGATTTGTTAAATGGGAAGCTATTATTATTATTATTATTATTAATAATAATAATATATATATATATATATATATATATATATATATATGTGTGTGTGTGTGTGTGTGTGTGTAGAATATCTATAATTTTCAATTAGGTTTTACCCTTTGAACCAGAACGAGAAGCTCTTTAATTTGCAGAAGAATTTGGTGATAATTTTTTTTGATTCTCAAGTGTTAAAACTTAGGAAAAGTAGAAACTAATACAAAAAAATATGTGTGTTATGATATTTCACATATTAAATTCTATGTGTGCTTTGAAACTATTGGTCGACAATATTGAATATTCAAAATCAATAATTGTAAAATAAAATTACTGAACATGTAGTAATTATCTCCTCCTGGTCTAAAATTGGGATAAACATTTCAATTTTTCTCTACCTGATTTGTTGTCTATTGTTAATAATTTGTTCATTTCTCTTCTCTATTATAGTTTTATCTCTCTCCCTGGTAGTAATTTTTTCTTAGTGTGATCATATAGCATTTTAGAGTGTGAGCAGAGAGTTCATTTCTTAGTACTATAATTTAACGTAGTTTCTAAGGAGGATAAGATATATGCAAATGTTAACTCACTCTTACATAGGTAATAAATTGCTTAAAGAATTTTAGTGAGTAAACTTATAGGAATAATTGGATTTCACTTAGTTACAAGCAAGAAATAATAATACAGAAATAAAACTTATTAAAAAAAATTATTTTTATTTTATAGGGCCATACAGACTCAAATCGTAGACCTTCTTGGAGCCATGAAGCTAACGTTTATGTTAGTGTCTACTGTTTACATCACACTCCCTTGTGGTGTAGTCCTTTCCTGAACCCTAATAACGTGGTATGCTTTGTACGTTGAGGTATCCTTTTTTTAATCTCATTCTTGCATATGATCTCAAGTCTATGGATGCAAAATGTGTGAATCCTTTGAGAAGAGAAACTAAGCACATAACACACATACTATTATTCATTTGATATATTTTGCTTTTGCAGAAAGTCATGTAGGTTATTGCACTAGAACTACCAAGCAAAATCAAAAATCATAGTCATGTTCTTCTAATTGAATGCAAAATGATTTCGTATCTTTTATTTTTATATTTGCATGTGATGATGCCTTTTCTCAAATTGAAATGTTGCTTTTTCATGCACATTAAAAAAAATACAGACTGTCTGCTTCAAGAAGCTTCAAACATGGCATCACAAAACAATAGAGATTCCAAATTGTTAGCTAGAGTAGCTTCTTTGATTAATGAATACCTGATTACTGATGTGGGTATGTTTCAGCGGCAATGCATATAATGTTTTGTTTTCTTCTTTTTTTTGTCCTCATTTGTTTTTCTACATAATCATCTTTTGATAATATAATGAAATTAGAGTTAAATTATTATAAATTTAAATTAAATAAATGACCTTAACTACATTAATTAATAAATATGTAGTAAAATGAACTGAATTTGACACAGATAATTTCGACCATGATGGTTGTGAATAATATGGGTTTCTTTCTAACGTGTATCATGATAATTAACTCTAAAGGTAAGAGGAATATAATTTATCTGTTCATGTCAAGCGAAAGACTTCAATGTTATCAACTCAAACTGGTCCATGGAGAAGATGCTAAATCACTTTCATCTTGTGGGGATTTTAAGTTCTTAAGCAATTGTTGTTTTTAAGTAACTCAAAAATTAAAAAGCAGATGAATAATTTAGATTTAACTTTAATCATCATAAATAACTATGTGATCTCTTCTGATGGAAAATTTTGCAGTTTCTATGAAAAGAACTATTATTCTTGAGGTAGCTTTACCATTATTGAGTGCAGTGGCTTTGCTAGATTAAAATTATGATCTTTAATACCGAAAAAAAAAAGAGAATCCAACTATCACTGAAAAGGGTAAACAAATACGTTCAATTTGGTTATTAAAAAATAAAATCAAATAGTATTATTCACAAAATATTAGTCCTTCTTTTCATCTTTGTAGTCTTAATTATTTGTGTGAACATATTGCATGAAAATCGGCTCATAATTATGATTTTAAAAAAATATTGACTCACAACTATAACAAAGAGCAATAGTAATATCTAAAGTCACAACTGAGACTTAGAGCTACCTACTACCGGTACTTTTTGACTTGTCCACGATGATGGAGGCTAGAGATTATATTTCACTTCTTAATTAGATTAGAGATGGAGAATTTGAGCAAGTTAAAGGTAATCTTTTCCTCAAAAAAACAACTCTCTAAAAGTAATAATGTTACATTGAGAAAGAGTAAAGGATATTAAAACTTTAAAAATTCATACCATTTTCATTCATGTCTTTACTCTTCTCCTTGCTTGCTTTCGACACACTGACGTTTTGACAGATTAGCAATATGATTAAAATCCTCATTTTGGTCCCATATAAAGCTTATTTCGTATAACAAAACGTGAAAATATGTCTTAAGTTTCATATTCGAGTAATATATTCTTAAATTCTTAGTGTCCATGTTGTTGAGGTTCAAAAGTATACAAGAGTTATAAAACCACAACAAATTATGTTGGTGTGGTGGAAGATCTATAATTGTGGTCTTTACTTTTTGATATAATGTCCCTACTTGCAGCTGTCAAAATGAGTTTTGTGTTATTCAATGATGTGGTTAAATCAAATGTAAGAGAACTGCCAAGATTGGAAAGACTCTTACCACAATACTCACTTTGAAGCACTAGATAGGAAGTCTTTAATCCTAAATAGGAGTTGATTTTTCGATATCTATTCATCGATGTTGCTACCTGCTTAAGTGAAACACCCTGAGTTTTGGCCATTGGAAATTTCCTGAGCTTTGAGCTTACTGTCCTAGTGATGACTCACCATACGAGTCGCATGGTGTGGATACAGGTCAGGGGACCCTAGTTGTTAGGAGACTAGTGAATGGTGATTGGGTTTCCATTGTGGTTATGGTTTGGTGGTATAGGTCGTTAGATGTGGTGATGGGTCGTTAGGACGATCCTTCATTTAATTAGAAACTTAGTGACTTAACTTGGCTCTAAGTACGAGTGGCTCAGTAAGAGCTGTGGGGATAGGTTATGAGTCATCGTGATAAGTTGTATATTATCCAGTGTCAATCCCTTTGGATTCTGTCTTGGATACAACTGGACCATATGAGTCTATGGTCTGGTCACGAGTAGGGATCGGGGAGTCATATGATGGATAGTTTATGGGTGTCCAACACACTGTCTTAGTAACGACTCCATGATACGAGTAGTATATTATGGTCACGAGTCACAGGGTCAACTCTTAACCACCTGTGGTAATTTATAGTTTTAAGTTGGGGGTATTATAGACATTTCCTCTTTTTAACTCCGTTTAATACCATGATGTAAAAAATCTTTTGGGACTTTATTAACCTAATATTCTCAATCAAACACTTTTAAAATCTCTCTCAAATACCATATTCAAGAAAAAGGCTAAGGTTTCTTCAAGACAATCAATTGGGGGCTTTCAAGAGTGGTTCTCTCTATCTTTCTTGGTGTCTAAGGCGTTTTAATCCTCCCTCATGTTTTAATGTATAATTTTCATGGTATTGTTATGTTTTTGACATAATGGTTGGGGGTTTTAGATGTTCATGATTGAACAATATTTCTCATGATTTAACTACGTTTTCTTTCATGCTTTCGATTTGATTTTAACAATGTGGGATGCATGGTAATGATAAATGGATTTAGGGGTACTTTTTATTCCCAAATTGCTTGGTTATGGTTTTACACTTATATCCCTTAACCTGTTTGTTAAAATGCCAATTAGAATAATTTAGTCACATAGTTTGACTATTCTTGAAATCTTTGCATTGCATAAAAGGTAATGGAACCTAAATTGGTCTGGCTGGTTTTAAATAGTTTGTAAAGGCCTTGGTGTCCTTGATCTTTGTTTAATTGGAAACGGTGGAGTCTAGATATGGTTTATTAGTTTTATATGGCATGGTTGGAATAGACTTGCAAGCTCTAATTTTTATATGACGATACCTATGGTTAATGTCTAACTAAAAGACTATTTGTAAATGGTTGGAATGTGTAAATAGTTTTAATATAGACTTAAATAAGGTTGTGTATCAAAGTCATGAAAGGTGGAAGTCTCGGGGGGACTAATACTAGAAACTCATATTTGCGGATGTGAGGTTTGGTCATGGTGACTGTGTGCATGATAAAACACCTATATTTTGGGAGATGTACTAGTCCTCTCAGGTTTTTCTCCATTTTGTGTGGTTAACATGCATCGAGGCCCTTTCAGCAGGGGGAGCTAAATCCATATAGATAATGGGTAGACATTTAGGACGACCGAGCTACATAGCCCAGGTTAAGATTTTAAATACATGTTAAACCTGATTTTCTATCCTGACATGGTATATATGTATATATATGATTACATATGGCTATTTACTTTGGTTTTTAATGATGTCATTATTTTATCTTTATCCCTGAGTATATTCTAGCGTTTACTCTGCTAACTGTGTTCGAGCGTTGTATCCTCACATGATGCATGAACCAGCCATACTATAATTCCTCCTACTCAGTGACTTAGATTCGAAGATAGCTTTGAGTCAGACTGAAGTGGTGAGATTCTATACTCCGAAAGACTCTATTTCATGTTCTGGACTTCTCTCATTATTGTTATTTTCCTTGGTTTGGTTTTAGCTATGGTCGGGGGCATGTCCTGACCGAATGTTATTGATCCTGGTCAAAGTCTTTGTAGGACTACTGTGGGCATGGGTGGTGTCGGTATTGGTGTCAGTCTTGGTATTGGTATTTTCATTGGGAGTTAGCATCGGTTGGATATTGAGTTGTGATTGGTTGGTTATGGTTTTATATTTTATTATTGTCTTGAAAATATTATTATTTTATCTTATTATATGTTCATGTTCATTCGATATAGGATGCAGGATGATTAAGGTTGGGTATTGAGGGCGGTCTCCATTCCTGATTGGACTTGAGATGTTCGACACAGCTAGGCCCTGATTTGAGTTATGTCAGTATGTGAGTGAGTGATTTATAAGACATAAGGTCATGGTGATGAAGATATCGTACACTGTATTATTTCATTAACATCTACGACCAAAATAAACAAAAAGAATGATAAAATTCATATATAAAAAATGATAGGCTGGAGAGTTTGGATTGAGGTCAATATACTTAACACATCGTAGTTGGATAGATTATCAAAGAAAGAAGAAGAAAATCATTTTTCAGCTTCGCACATATAGCATGTGCGATGTGAGTGAGAGGTCAATCACTTTCAACTTTTCTTTCTAAATGCAACAACATGATGAAGAGCTATTTTCATCTCGAACCTCTTTTTTTTTGCTTTATAGAAATATTATACATAAGACAAGAAAGCTACTAGCAGAGGGTGGACAAGTGCCACACCTTCATGTATTGCTCAGGTATAGTCTAGTGATTCTTATCAAGATTGGGTTGTTATTCAGCGTGGGCATTTTAGGTTATTTTATTCTGTAAAAGTTTCATTTAATTGAATGAAGATTAAATATTCATGTCACTTGTATGGATTACACACACTTCTTCTTTGACGTGTGGTTTGAAAGTGAGATCTCTCTACCATTATTCTATTGATGAGTATTTTATTGTAGGTTTCGCACCTTTATTATATGAATACAAATGATTGTTAAATAGAATCCTGAGTTGAAATATCTCAAAGCTAACATATGTTACATAGTCATTTTTTTCTTTCAAGCTTGTATATTTAGAGATGAGAAAGGAATATATTTTGAAGTGCAACATATGTGCATTTTTTTAAAATCAAAACAACAATCAAGCTGAATTGGAAAAGTTTTTTCTTTTTTTTCAAAAAAAAGGATCCTCAAAGAAGTATCTGCAGAATCGGTTGTCCTAATTGTTGATAGTTGAAATACTAAACTCTCAATTTAAATTTTGGAGTTGATCGAGCATTGGCCAAATATTGGTTTCAAGTCTTTCAATAGAATTCATTGTTACTGGACATGAAATTAGTTTTGTTTTCTTTTGCTAATGTACTGTCATCCTTATTTCAATTTGACCATATCTTCCCTTTTAAGTTGTTGTTAAGTTAAAACTATTTGACTTTTCACATTTTCTATTTAAATTATCATTGTTTAAAGTGGTTTTGTTCATATGAGCTGAAAAAATAACTTGCACGGGCATTCATATCTAGTACTTATATACAAGGGAGGCTGCCTAAATTTGGTAGTCCTCACAATGGAACTATGGCAATTTTAATTTTCTTAAAATTCTCTAAACTTGAAACATGTGTTGGTAAATTATTCTTCTCCTCAAAAATTATGACATGTAGTTGATAAGATTATGATAATTTTAATATTCTTAAAATCCTCTAAAATTATGACATATGGTTGATAAATTACTTTTCCCATTTAAAATTGTGACATATTATTGATAAAATTACTTTTCTCCCTCTGTAATTATGATATGTTGTTGATAAAATTACTTTTTCCCACAACTAAAATTATTCTATGCAGTTGATGAATTTTTTTCATACATTTTCTTTCTTGCTACTTGGGTCTTTGCACTCGGTATATCATAATAATATGATAAACTATTTTATTTATTGAGTTTGTCTTTGTGTTTTAAATTGTATGACCAATCGATAAATTTTCTAAGAATTTTTCATTATAATATAATTTCTGATAAACTAATCAAAAGTTTTGGTAGTCCTCACAAAACTTTGATACTCTTAAGGTGCTCAAAGTGGCTTTATTTTTTACTTGCTTTTTTTGTTCCTCTCTTGCACTCATTTTTGTTTTTTGTTTTTTGCTTCTTCTTTTTGGCACTCAATTTTTTTTCTTTAATTTTATTTCTATAAGGGTCTCTATAATTGGTGTATCTTGACATTGTAACTCCGTCCATTTCAATTTAAGTATATTAGTTTGATTAGACAAAAAGCATAAGAAATAAAAAGAGTTTTTGAATCTTGTGGTTTTAATTAAAGATATAATTCCACAGCCTCATATAATTGTCTAATTTTCCTCCATATGCCATCAAGAAATCATAAACAAGAAGAATAATTTCACTAAATTAATCTATAAGAAATTCTTTTTAAACTTTATATACTTGTATATGATTTTAAAAATAATCACAAGTGTTTTGTAAATTGACAAGTAATTTAGAGCTATTATTTTTTATGGATAACTAATATGAGACATATGGAGTATGAAATTTTAAATTTTATAGTCTTAAACTTATCATGTAGAAAGTTAAAATTTAAGACTTACAAAATATAGAAACAGACTCTCTTTGAAATAGATCAAGAAAAGAAAATAGCGCACTTAAATTGGAATGAAGGAGTAGAAAATTTTCATGAATTATTTTATGACACGACCCGAACTAGGGGTTAGTCGTGTCGAGTGCCTCAATTTCAATCGAAATTGAAGACGATCCCTAATCCCCAACTTTAACCACCCTGCACCCTATGTCGGATGAATTCTGAATATATAATAAGATAGAAAAATAATAAATCAAAGACATTAATCAAAGTCTATAACCATAATCCAACAACCTCAATCAAATGTCCAACTGGGGCCAATATTAATGCCAAAACTAATACCAAGACTGACACCAATACCGACACCTCTAATGCCCATAGTAGTCCCACAAAGTCTCTAACCGAAGACAAAGAACATCCGATTGGGATATGCCCCTAACCATAGCCAAAACAAAGTCCAAGAAATAAAAATAATGTAAGGAAGTCCATAGCATGAAGTGGAGTTTTTCGGAGTTGGAAGCTAATATGTTATAGAAATATAGAACTTTCAAGGCTTAAAACAAGAAAAATATGCAAGTTTCAGAGGCCTTTTTGTTAGATTTGATTTGTTTTGGGTAAGTTTTGTTGAAAACCATGTTTTGAATGATAAGTTTGTGAAAATGGTGAAAAGGGTGTTTTTGTCCACTTTTAGAGCAACTATGGATGTTTGGGATATTTTCCAGCTTGATTGTAATCAATGCATGTTCGAGAGTTGAAGAAGAGCTAAAAATTGACTCCCGGCACCTACTTAGTTGACCTACTAACCGCATACAGATAAAGTAGGTGGCAGAAATCTCAAAATTCCGAGAGCTGACTTGCAGGAAATTGTCCATCTGCAACCTGCGGTCTGCACCAGCATCCTGTGCCAGATGGCAGGTGCCACCTGCGCCCTGCTAGACCGAAGGTACAGAAAGTAGGTGGCCACCGACCTTATTTTCTCCTATTTCATTCAGGCTTTATTTTTAGGGTTTTCTCTTATACTATAAATACCCCTTATGTACTTTTTATTAGAGGTTACGCACTTTTAACACTTAGAAATATATTTTGATTTCAATATCCAGCTTTGATCGTAGGATTTCTCTTTGTTTACTTTGATTGATGATTCAATTAACGGTTGTGGGTTTTTATTCATCTTATCATTGTGATTTCATCTTTGCCTTCAAATATGAATGTTATTGATTTCTTCACAATCATGAGCGGCTAAAACCCACAGCTAGGGTTGTGAAAACCCTAGTAAATTGATGAAGTATGGGAAGTTTGATTGTTAATCTGAACCAATACCTATGACATGCATTGTTTTATCTTTGTTATGATTGATTTCTTAAGGGTGCACACATTAGGATGCTACCGATATATTGCTACTTACTCCAAAATAGGAGTACTGACTAGGAAAAAATAAAGAGAATAGTAATTTGGGAGTTAATTGTCGATTCATTGACACACAATGGAATATAGTCAATGACCATTAGCTTTAATCTAATAATTTGAGACTCAAAAGGTAATAGTTAACTGGGATCAAGATAAGGGTTGGTAACGGACACCTTGAGACTCAAAAGGTAAAGGGTAAAATCCTCCTACTCGTTCAAAAAACTGTATGAGGTATATAACTTATAGATTTTGTATGCAAGGTATTGGTATGGTTCAACATAGCACAATAAACCTACAAAATTGAGAAGCTAGGGGGAACACAGTCCTAGTGTTCACTTACGACTGATTTCAACAAAGTTAATACTGTTTTTTGTTTGAGATTACTACAAATGAAACCCCTCATTTACTTTTCTTGTTCTGCCCATTGACTAAAACTACTGAGATCTGGAAAGCCACATGTTCCTTAAGATTCAACTCTGGCCTTAGTTGGGTTACTATATCTTGACAGCAACCATATTATCATCTAAAAGGAGGTGTTGTTTGGACGTCATCAATAAATTGGCATTGTTTTCGAGGAGCATGGTGTAAATTTATGGATTAAAGTTATTTTAGTTTTTTGGGTTTTTAGTTTTTCCTTCTGTTCTTAGTTGGGCATACACTGGTGTATGCCTAGCATAGGGAGTAGAGGAAATCCCTTGCTCCCAGAGAATTTGAATCTAGAGAGGATCCTACAAATACCTGGCAGGATGTCTGAGTTGAAAAGAGCTGATAATTCTAAATGGGTTCGTAATGTTATACTTCCACCCGAAGGAGTACAAGATATTGTTGATCATCAGACCGTTGAGATGTTAGATCAAGCTAAAACCAAAAAAAGGGTAACAGAAGAAGAGAAAGGAGTAGCGAGGTAAGCAGATCTTGCTTATCAGAGACAAGCAGCAGACCACCAAGCAGCACTCGATGGAAATTAGAACAGAGCTAGAGGTGCCCATGTTCAAGTAATTCCAGCATATCAGTAGATGCAGACATATATTGATGATGATGAAGATATGGGATATGTTGAGCCAACCAAGTCTTGAGCCATAGTACCTCCTGTTTTGGCCCAGGCATCAAATTCAACATCACGAGTTCCATGATCCAACTTCTAAATTTGAAGGGTGTGTTTGCAGGTTGCCTACCGATAATACAAACTTGCACCTTGCAAATTTCCTTGGGATTTGCACCTCGTATACCATTCCAGGGGTTGATCAAGAAGCACTTAGATTGAGGCTTTTACCTTTTCACTTATAGGAGAAACATCTTTATGGTTGGGGGGGTTTCCAAGAGGCTCTATCATGACTTAGCACGAGTTCTGCATGCAATTCTTACACCGGTTCTTTCCTCTATCAAGGATGTTGTATCTTAAGAATGAGATTTATAATTTCAGGTAGCTGCAGTCAAAGTCCATGTATGAGGCTTGGTTCAGGTTTAAGAAGAAGCTGAGCATAGTGCTAAATCATCAGTTGACAGGGATGACCTTATCAGAGATATTCTACAGAGCCCTAACCATCAGCTTTAGAGCCATGGAAGATACTATATCTAGAGAAGCATTTATGAGATTAGATGTGAGGTAACTTCGGAGATTTTAGATCGGATCTCACTCACTAACCGAGGGTGGCAAAATTGGGAGGCTGAAAAGGGATCTAGTACTTATGTTATTGGTGATTCCTATGACCAGAAAGCAGTAGATAATACAGTAGCTCAAGAAATTGCATTACTAAGCACTGATTTATGGATGCTACAGAAGCAGTTTACAGTGGCCAGTTCTAAGAAAGTGAATGCAGTAGCAGCACAGGGGACAGCTTCCAATGCATATGAATTAGAACTAGAAAAGGAAGCTAACTATATAGATTATCAGATAGAGGGTTTTTGAGCCCAAGGGCAAGGGAACTAAGGTCAGAACTATTGTGATAGATATAGACCGTAGAAAAAAATAAAATGGTGACTAGAGGAAGAAGGATTACTACAGAGAGAAGGGAGATAGGTACATTCCACCTAGTAGATGCGATGCAGAATCCAAAATAGAGGAGATGATAGCTAAGTTAGTGAAGGGTCAGGAAAATCCGGAGACCAACCTTAAGAAGATTAAGGCTAATATTTTAAGATTAACATAGAAGGTTGAGTCACATGCCATTGCTATCAAGTAGTTGGAGCACCAGTTTGGGCAGATGTTAGCCTCTCTAAACCAGAGGCCACCAAATACCCTTCTAAGCAATACAGTGTAAAATTTGAGAAACGATGGTCATATACTTGCAATTACCACAAGGAGTGAAATTACTACAATAGATCCCCTACTACCTACTATAGAAGTTGTTAATGATAAGACACCTTCTTTGAGTCTGAGAAGGTAACAGGTGATCTAGGTACATTTGCTGAAGATAAAGTTAAGGGTTCGATCATTGAGCCAGAAGTCAGATAGATTTCGAGACCACCTCCACCTTCTCCTCAGCGATTGAGGTAAAAGAAAAAGGAAGGTAAGTTCAAGCAGTTTATTGAGATGCTGAAACAACTGAGCTTGAACATACCTCTTCTTGAGGAATTAGACCAGATGCCTTGATATGACAGGTTCATAAAATAGTTAGTCACAAAGAAGAAAGGATCAACTTTTGAGGATTTTGATGGTGTGCACCACTGCAGTACAGTCACGACTAGGTCCTTGGCATAGAAAAATGGTGATCCCGGAGCATTTACTATATCATGTAATATTTGGATATCTAAATTAGCCTTAGCCTTATGTGATTAGGGGCCAGCATTAATTTGATATTGCTGGTCATATTAGACTAACTAGGCTTGAACCCTCGGGAACCGATTTTGATGCGGCTATTGATGACTGACTGCATAGTGAAAATCCTATAAGAATCTCTTTTGATGTGATCATGAGGGTGGACAAGTTCAAATTTTTGGCTGACTTTGTCATCATGAATTGTGAGGTTGATACCGAGATGCATATTATTTTAGGAAGACCATTCATGGCCACAGGTAGCGCTATGATTGACATGGAAAAAGGTGAGCTAAAATTCTGAGCCAACAGTGAGGAGGCAACATTCAACATCCAAAAGTTAATGAATCAGCAACCAACATGAGAGTAGTGTCGATGATTGATTGTAGTGATGACCCTAGAGGATATTACTATGGGTATCTTGATGAATTTTAAGTAGTCAAGATAAACGTGTCGTGCCATGATGTAAAATCAAGCATTTCATAGGAGACAACCCATGGGCTTGTTGGTAAAGTTTGAGTAACCAATATATCTATGTCATGTCGCGATGTTAAATCAAGCGCTGGGTGGGAGGCAACCCACTATATTTTAGTGTTCATATTTTTGTTATTTTTTTTGTAGGTTTTTATATTTTGAACCTTACCCGGAATATGGTAAACATTGCTACATTCATCGATTTTCAGGTAAGGGTACTATATGATCAACCCATCATGGTCACAAGCCCCATATGGTAAGTTGAGTAACAAGTTGAAAAGTTGAAATTTTAAGGATGACAAAATGGTAAGTTATGGACTTTGGCACCTAATTTTACATATGGGACCTAAAATCTAGGTTGCAGGACCATAAGTATCTGGAAATATGTCAACATGCCAAGTCCGAGTTGCATAAAAGCTTTGGCCCAGCACTTGCGCCTAGCACCTGTGGGCCACAGGTACTACCTGCACCCAGGACCTGACCGTTGGTATAGGGTGAGGGTACGTGCCGTGGGTAGTGTTAGTGTTGGGCCCACCAACATTTAAATATGACCTAAAATAGCCCCCACCTATATAAAAACCCCACCTATATAAAAACATTCTTATCCTCATTCTAACTCATTCAAATCCTCAAGAGCTCACTTTTTTCTTTAGATTTAAACTTCGCACTTAAAACATATACCAACCCCACACTTAAGACAAGGCTAATTTGACACTTGTTTGAGATATGAACTAGTCCTAACATGCTAAAAACAAGTTTCAACCTTGGTTTTACTTGAGTTTTTCATTATTCTCATCTGGATTTTCATATAAGAGGCAACTTTCTTGGCCTCTAATGGTTATATATTGGTTTATCTATTATTGAAACAAGTTGATATGTGTACCTCATTGAAAAATAAATTATAATTAACATGATTGTATGAGGGAGCCTTGAAATAAGCCTAAAATCTTAGTGTAGGGCCTTGTTTTGAATTAAAATTCTTAGTTATGGCCCTAACCGGAAGTTGAACTTGAATGAATAAAGTGATACCACGAGTTGAACATGTTGGTTTGCTTTGAAATTCATGATTTTTGATTACTGTGGATACATTGGACTTGTTAGGATTTCAAATAGGTTATAGGGGTGTGAAAATTAAGGAAAATACAAACTTTTCAAATTTTGAGTTTTTCTTCAACTTTTGCTATCCCTCACTTTTGCTGGAAATTAACAGATGGTTTTTTAGGTTCATATGGAACCTAAAGTGAAGAAGGACAGTACTTCAAGGATACAGACAGATTCTCCCAAGCTTAGCAGTTCAGTGGAAGAGTATCTGAGGCACCATCGTGTAGATGTTGCAATTGCGGTGACATGTAGAGTCACGCAAGGACTAGCTCACCAGGCTGCTCAGTTAGTTGTATCCCAACCGAGAATAAAGTCAAATAGGATATCATAACCACATAATCCTCCACCAAATGATGATAATGAGTAAGAGGCAGAGTTTGAGGCTACACAAGAGGTTGCTAAGGACCCCCAGTTTGAGGAGGGGTCCTAGGATTCTCTGAAGAGGTTGAGCAGTAGCAGTCATCTGAGGTACCCCAGTCTGAGGAGGGTACCACCACTCATACACAAAAAATAGATGTACCTCAATCTAAGGAAGGTACGACACTACCTTTCCACTATGCATAGTCGGAGTAGACATTCGCATCTGCCATAGATGCACCTCTCGAGGAAGGAAATTTGAGGTGGTATGTGGAAGGAATACAACATATATATGATATTGATAGACATTTTATAGAGATACGTAGTCATAGAATATGTATTTATGAGGAGAATTGGATTGACTTATCAAGGCTAGAGCGGTTACCACAACTGCAGCCAGCATTTGACAGATATCAGCTATAATGGATGACTAAGCAATTTGGTACTTATAGCTTGGCTATGGAACGGGAGTTTTATGTATATTACATAGCTATCGTTGTCCTCACCATGCTACATCATCTAGTCTTTATCAAATTTGTATGATAGCCATCAGTTTGATCACACATAGTTAGAGGGGTCAGAGTTAACATCAGAGAGGAGACTATTCGTAGAGTCATGTTCAGCCTAGCTTACATCACTCCGACATCTACATATGAGTGCGACCACAGATTGAGAATCTCACGAGATTGTCATATTATGCAGGATACTGAGCATCGGGCAGAGAAGGTTGAGATAGCTAGGTGGATGCCAATTACATTTCACTACTGGGTGATGACACCCTATGGATTGAGGGGCCACGTGAGATCAAGAAGATTCTGATGATACTGGAGGCTAAATTTTGGTGGTTGCTGATTAGATACCACCTGCTACCCACTACTTCAGATAACACATTGACATGAGAGGAAGATGCACTAGTTTTCTGCTTGATGGTTGGTTATGATATTAATTTTGCTACCATCCTCAGGTATGAGCTTCATGATCGAGCCTTTGGTGAGCTGACTAACCTTCCATTTCCTTGTATGATCTAGAAGCTATATGGTAAGGTAGGTGTGTCTGAGTTACTAAGTATTAATGAGATGATATCTGCAACCGCGACTATGCAGACGAGGACCATGAAGGGTCTGGCACATCCAGATACTTTAAGGAAATCTAGATAGCGGGCAGCAGTACCACAGGCCCTTTCTGATAGGCCGATAGTTTTCATAGAGCCTAATAAGGCACATATAGATGATGTAAATATTGGGATAGACATGGATATAGAGAAGCAAAGAGATGCTTCAAATTTGAGTACACGTGGTGAGAAAAGACAGGCTACTTCTTCTTCAGCCTCGGCTTCGACCTTAGAGTCGATTGGTGCATCTACAGAGCTTGCTTACCCATTCACTATAGCCCCTGTGACAGGTATGATTACTATATCTAGTGAGTTTTTGTAGATCCTAGTGGACAGTCAAAAGGCTATAGCCACTCGATTGAAGGTTCTCGAGACCGAGATGACTACCCTCTCTGGGTAGATGAGATCAATGGTAAGGACTAAATTTAAGTAGGCCCAGGCTAGATTGGAGGCTTCTCAAAGGGCCGCACAGTCAGAGCTATGTGCTAATTTTCAAATATGGATTGATGAGCTGGAGAGATGGGTAACATCCCAATATATAGAGACAGGTGTACCAGATCAGGTTCAAAAGAGGAAGGATTTTGATGTCCTACAAGAAAAGGTACTCTCTCTTATAGAGAGCGTGTAGTAGCTACTCCCTCGAATTTACCCCCATAATCCAGATATCATCTCTACATGCGCTGAGATACTTTGACTTCTTTATGGAGGATGATGTGGAGGTCCCAGTAGTTAGGACCAAGAAAGGTCACACGATTTGCAGGATCCTATTATGACAGGGGAAGAGGCCCTTAAAAAGGCCAGACATGATTCTTTAGAGACTGCATTCGTAGAGAGGCAGAGGTGTGACACTATAGCAGTAGGTGCATCATCTAGTAGTGCACCTCCACCACCACAGCCTCCATCAGCTTATATGCCCCCATCTATGAATGCTCCTGACTCGGGCGCCTACTGCATCCCAGGTATGTTCTCACCTCCCTATGCTTTGTTTTGTTTTAGCGCATTGAGGATAGTGCACAATTTTTAGTTAGGGGTAGGTATACTACGTCGTCGTAGGTTTTTATTGTCGTTCTTTTTTCCTATTGACTACGGTATAATTGTAGAACCGACTAGGTTAATTATACATCTTATTGTGTTTTTTTATTCGTATTATGTTGCTTTTGTGTAATTAGGATAATTTTAAGTATTTAGGGTAGTAGTCATATTTTGACTAATTTTTTATACCCCTCCAAAAATCTATATTTTAGAACTGTGTTGATGTATACATATATGAACGTTGTGGATCTTGCTATGGCATTAGTATAAGGGACTGATAACCATTTGCTGATAATTGCATGAACTGAATAGGTAGTAGTTAGTGATATTGACTTTGTTCTATGTGTGTGTATGATGCTACCTAGTTCCCTTTATATGTTAAATTTAGAACTTGTCTGGTTAGTCTTGCCTTGGTTGAAGAATAGTCGGTTAGGAGAGGATCATAGGCCATTTTTTATTTTAGTCAACTTTTAGCCTAAATGACTTTTCATGTGCGTATTGTATCCCTTGATTCCCATTTTGAGCCTTAGAGACTATTTTTCTTGTTTTCACCATTCATCTTCCCCTTTATAGTACAATTTGACTTATTTTGGCCCTATTCCTCCTTAAACAGTATGCACCTCAACACGGGCAAAATGCCTAAGTTGAGGGTGGCTATCATAGGGGTGCATAGTGTAAAATGGGTATGAAGAAGGGTAAAGTAAGAAAAAGTTAGTAGGGCTGGGTGTGATAGACCAAAAAAGAAAAAATAAAAGACTACACCCAACCTGAATGTGTAATAAAAAATAAAAGGGAGAAATAAGGGTGGAATAAAAAAGAAATTGGCGAGTAAGTGAGACCCCAAAATTAATGTAGTTCCAAGGAGGCTTAGTCACTTCAAATATTCATATATGTCATACCATCCCCCAAGCCTACATTACAAGCCGACAGAAGTCCTATAGTGATCCTAACTTGACCATCTGAATACTAAGGTAAAGAAAATAAGGGCAAGCCCATGGTATTTGACATGCATTGACTGGAACTTCTTTATTGAGCGTGAGTGTCTCTTGATCGTCCCTGCATTGACATACGTTATTTAATATGAGTGAGTGGGACATCCTTGTTGTGAGGTCACTTGATTCATGCCGCTAGCTATTTACTTGTTTCGAGTAGTGTAATTTGTACATATAAGTGGTTGTCTATTGCTAATGTAATTGTCATACCTTGTCCGGTGCCAACCCTAATGCCAATACCAATACCAATATCAAGGATGACACCAATACCGATACCACTCATGCCCATAGTAGTCCCACAAAGCCTCTAACCAAAGACAAAGAACATCCGGTTGGGACAGGGACCCAACCATAGCCAAAATCAAAGTCCAAGAAACAAAAATAATATAAAGAAGTCTATAGCATGAAATGGAGTTTTTTGGAGTATAGAAGCTGATGTGCTATAGAAATATAGCACTTTCTATGCTTAAAATGAGGAAAAAATGTTTAAGGGGACTTTTTGTTAGATTTGATCTATTTTGGGTATGGTTTGCAGGAAACCATGTATTAGATGATAAGTTCATGAAAATAGTGAAATGGTGTTTAGGTTATTTTTGGAGCGATTATGGATATTCGGAATATTTTTTGGCTTGATCGTGATCAATGCATGTTCGAGAGTCAAAGAAGAGCTAAAAACTAACTCCCGGCACCTACTAAGTTGACCTATGGACTACACGTACACCTACAGACTGCATGTAGACAAAGCAGGTGCTAGAAATCCCAAAATCTCGAGAGTTAACTTGCAGGAAATTATCCATCTGTAACCCACAGTCTGCACCTGGGCCTTGTGCCAGACCGCAGATACCACATTTTCCCTACCAGACCGCAGGTACAGAGAGCATGTGGCCACCGACCCTCTTTTTTTCTATTTCTTCGAGCTTTGTTTTTAGGGTTTTCTCTTGTACTATAAATACCCCTTATGTACTTTTCAATAGAAGTTACGCACTTTTAACACTTAGAAATATATTTTCATTTCAACATCCATCTTTTATCTTAGGATTTCTCTGTATTAAATTTGATTGATTATTCAGTTTATGGTTGTGTGTTTTTATTCATCTTATCATTGTGATTTCATATTTGCCTCAAATATGAATGTTATTGATTTCTTCACAATCATAATCAGCTAAAACTCATAACTAGGGCTGTTGAAACCCTAGAAAATTGATGAAGTAAGGGAAGTGCAATTGCTGATCTGAACCAATACCCATGGCATGCATTGTTTTATCTTCGTTATGATTGATTTCTTAATGGGTGAACACATTAGGATCCCACCTAGATATTGCTACTTACTTTAAAAGAGGAGTAGTGACTAGGAAAAGATAAAGACAATAGTAATTTGGGAGTTAATTGTGGATCTATTGCCAGACAATGGAATATAATAATTGACCGTTATCTTTCATCTAATAACTTAAGACTCAAATAGTAATAATTAACTGGGATCAATATAAAGGTTAGCAACGCGACACCCTGAGAGTCAAAAGGTAAAGGGTGAAATCCTCCTACTTATCCAAAAGATTGTAGGAGATACATAACTTATCGATTCTGCATGCAAGGTAATAGGTTGGTTTAACATAGAATGATAAACCTACAGAGCTGAGAATCCAGAGGGAACACAATCCTAGTGTTCACTTATGACTGATTTCAACTAAGTTAATATTATTCTTTATTTGAGATTACTACAAATGAAACCCTCTATTTACTTTTCTTGTTCTGCCCATTGACTACAACTACTGAGATCTACAAAGCCACACATTTCCTTGGGATTCAACCCTAACCTTAGTTGGGTTACTATATCTTGGCAGTGACTGTATCATTATCTAAAAGGAGGTGTTTCTTGGACATCATCAAAATCTCACCAGTTCAGTCTCACACAAAGTTATCACCGAATCCAAGTCACTAAGTAGGAGAAGTAGTATGGTCAATTTCTGCATAGTGTGGGGATACAGCACCCAAAGACGGTTAGCGGAATGAACACTAGCATATACTCATCAATGAGGATAAAATAATGTCATTATTCAAAAACAAAGTAAATAACCATATACAATCGCATATATATACACATATACACCATGCCAGAAAAGGAAGCCAGGTTTAGCATGCATTTAAAACCTTAACTTGGGTTGTATAGCCTTACTGTCATTATCGACCTATATAGGTCTAATGTTATCCCCTAAACAGGCCCTAGTACGTGTAGACGCACGAACTGGATATGTCAAAAGAGCTGGGGATTCCCGTGTACCTTTCGCCCTCCATGATACATATATACAAGTATAAACTTGGGGGATTCCCATGTACCCCACAAACATATGGTCACCAAGACTAACCCTTAAGTTGGCAATCATAAGTTTCCAGTGTTCGTCCATCGGACTCACACCTTCATAGTTAGCTGTCACAA
Organism: Capsicum annuum; assembly: GCF_002878395.1. Lineage (NCBI taxonomy): Eukaryota > Viridiplantae > Streptophyta > Magnoliopsida > Solanales > Solanaceae > Capsicum > Capsicum annuum. Next base: position 61,787,174 of record NC_061113.1, on the reverse strand, counting down.
CCTACAATTATTGCTCAATTAAAATATTTAGCATATAACCAAACCACTATTTCCAAGAGTCAATTATCAAGGCATTATAAAGTGGTATCGCCATACCAACTTTAGCTTGCAAGCGATGTCATTTAGCCAAGTCTTACTGAATTCTAATGTACCCCACAAGATTTCTAATTACACCAAAGCTATGGACACCAAGGTCTTTCAAAACCAATTAAAATCAACCAAACCACTTTAGATTCCATTACCATATTATGCAATGCAAAGGTTTCAAGAATAGTCAAACTATATGACAAAGTCATTCTCAATAGCATTTTAACAAACATGTTGAGGGCATATAGTTTTCAAAATCAAAATCAAGTATCAATTGACTTTTCCGATGCAACCATATGTTCAAAACATTATTATAATATGAAAAAACATAAGAAAAAAAAGGGAAAAAATTTTCCATGAACAACCAAAACCCCCAACATTTATTTCAAAACCCCAAATAAATCCACAATAATACCATGAAAACCATTCATTAAGACATGCTTTTAGTTGAACTAACAATGAGAGAGGTGTAACATGCATTAGACACCAAGGAAGACAGAGAGAATCCCTCTTGAAAGCCCCAAATTGATTGACTTGAAGAAATCCTAGCCTTTTCTTGAACTAAGAGTTTGAGAGATATTTGAGGGAGTTTAGAGAGTGTCTGATTAAGAATAATAGGTTAATAAGGCCTCCAAAGGTGTTTTATGTCATAGGGTCAAAAGGAGTTAAGAGAAAAAAATATCCAGAATACCCCCAACTTAAACTGTAAAAATCCGTCCTAACTTACAAGTAAAGCCTCTAAGTCGTCACCACAACATGGGACTAGTAACATCTAGTCGTCACTAAGACAGAAGGTTGGACACCATATTATGTCCAACATACGACTCTCTTACCCAACTCGTATCATCACCATACGACTAGTACAATTCCAGTCACACTCTAGGCAGCACATCAAAGGCTAGACACTGGACAACATACGATTTGGACCCTATATCTCGTTACTTCAACATATGACTGGTATGGAGTCTTCTCGTACCAAGGATAGAACATGGCCAACATCACACTGACCAACATACGACCAGGGTCCCTAGACCCGTACCAACACTATCCGACCCGTTTAGTCGATCGTATGATGATCAGAAAGATCAAGACTCCAGAAATTTGCAACGTCCAGAACCCAGGGTATTTGAATTCTCCCCCGCTTGGATCATTCGTCCTTAAATGATGGAACAAGACAGTGCATGCACGATTTACACCCCAACACCTCTACACTGACCTTTAACTGAGTTAGAAAACAAAGACTCAAGGATATCAATCTTTCCTTTAACTAAGTTAGAAAACAAAGACGTTATGAAGAACACATACCTTGCGCACGAATTTCCAGACCAGAAAACAAGAACGGATACGGTTTGGACCCGACCTCTCGTTACTTCAACATACGACTCGTATGGAGTCTTCTCGTACCAAGGACAAAACTTGGCCAACATACGACTAGGGTCCCTAGACCCGTACCCACACCATACGACCTGTATGGCCGGTCGTATGATGATCAGAAAGCTCAAGACTCAAGAAATTTGCAAGGGCCAGAACCCAGGGCATTTCATTTTAACTCTTTACTTTCTCCTATTTATATCATTTTATTATTAAATTTTATACTTAGTTTTAATAATTATGTTTTATATAATCATGATAATATAAATTTTAAAAATTAAAAAGAAAAGTTCAAAATAAATGAATTCGTACAAAAACCAAAAAAAAAAAATCTTATTAAATTGGTACTATGCAATTAAGACACCATAGTGAAAATTGTTGCTTTTACATAGGAAAAAGAAGTGTGTCAAAATTAAAAATGTCATTACCGTGGATGAGAAAATCAATTAGATTACGCTCTATTTTTTTTTATCATTATAGATTTTCGATAAAATTAATAATAATGAAAATTTTATTAACAATACATATTAACGTGCCAATAGATTTTTATGCATTTAAAGAATATAATACAAATTAAATTTTTTAATTAAAATATTACTATTATTTTTATATTTAAAGTTTAGACTCAGACTTTAACAGAGGCCACGGCACGTATAACTAGTAAGGTAGAATGTAATCTTTAACCTTTTTTATTTAATAGTCCACATGTCAATCATCAAAAAGATGCATTAACAATCACTTGAACAAAGCATAATGGAGTGGAGTCGAACCCAAAAAAATCAGCGAAGACAACTGGCAACAATATTGTAGAATTTAAAATAGTCTTTAACTTGTTGATTCCCTTGTACTTTTATTATTATCCTTTCGTGGTTCACTTCGTGGCAAAGTTGGAATCCATGATCGTGCTAATAATAATCGGGCATGAAATTTAAAAAGTAAGGGAAAATTTGGTAATATTTATCAAATTATCTTTTATTAAAAAATGTGTTATTATTTTTTTTAATTAAGTGGAATCAATAAAGGTAAAAATGAAATTGTGTATTTAAATAATTACCAAATAAGAAAAAATAATATTTTTTTAGACGAATAAAAAAGAAAATAATGACACATAAAATGAGACAAAGGAAGTATTAAATTTGTCAGGCTGCAGTGGGTATAATATACATTATAGTAGGATATAATATTAAAATGGTGCCTATATTGTCCCACTTACTGATAACATCGCAGGATAAATTGAATATAACATTATAATTACAAAAAAGGAAAAAAAAGAATATAACATTATAAAAAGGCTAACTTGACGGTATAGATATACACCAATTCTAGTAGGAGCAGGAGTACGAAGAACAAGTATGATGATGGAGTAAACAAAAGATGGGTTTGTTGTTGTTAATTTTCAATCTTTTAGTTTTCAGAGATTGCAGAACTTATGCTGTTCAAACAATATTTATTTATTCTCTCCGTTTTATTTTATGTGTCATCATTTGATCGAATATGAAATTTAAAAAATAAATGATAACTTGTTAAAGTTTACAAAATTATCCCTTTGAAAGTTTACTTTTTAATTAATTTTTCTTATAAAATGAAACTCACTAAGAATAAAATAAAAAATATGTCATTAAATAATTATCAAATAAAAAAAATATTTTTTTGAAATTAACCAAAAAAAATGATAACACATAAATGAAATGGAGGGAGTATTAACATTGATCAGGAATAAACGAATATATAATGGAGAATATAGAAATCATGACATAAAAAGCCAAACTTACCAAGGTGCTTTCTTGTTACAAAGAGAACTCCACCAAGCGCCAACAGCCAAACTACATATTTCGGCTCGTCCGTTCATGCTAAACACCATAGGTGGCAAGATTGTAAGGTGTGTTGTCAAGTTAGGCAAATATAGCATTTTTTATTTTTTTAAGAGAACTCAACAGACAGTTTACTCTCTTGCAGTTCAATTTGATTATTTTTTTGAGTTGTCATTAAGCCTGTGGGCTGGGTCAACTCAGCCCGAATTGATCCACTTAAGAAAATTGGTTCGATTTGATTTGGTCTGGTTAGCTCATGGGCTATAGAGTATCGGATCTCAGGTTGGATTATTTTTTGGGTTGAACTCAGTTAACCCAACTCGGATCAGGCTCGGTCCAGACCTGTCGATTAATCAGCCCGATTCGGCTCGGTTAGTTTTTTTTTTAAAAAAAATGAATTTAATAAAAAAAAAGGTCGTTGGGCCATTATAACCGTTGGGCCCAACGGTAATATAGTCATTGGGAGCCCAAAACAGCTAAAATCCCCTTTTTATTAAAAAGAAAACTTTTTTTCACTTAAATTATTTTTTTAAACCCAAAAAAATTTCTATAAATACCCTACACTTTCAAATCATTTTCCACACAATTTTTCATTCTCTCAAATCTCAATTCTCAAATATTCTATATATTTCTAAAGTGCTCACTTTAATATTTTAATTTCGCGATTACAAAGTACGAGTGAAAGTTTCTAAAGTCGCAACCTTCGGATACTTCCAAAATTTGGTATTATCGTTCCATCTCTTACGTTTAAATTTTAATTAGTGTATTAATTGTTGAATATTTAATTTTATTATATTTGTGTATTTTAAATTTTTTAGTTTAATTTATATTATGGATAAATTAAGAAACCTCGAGACTAAAGGTGTTAAAAAATTTTGTCCCAAAAGTGGTAGTGGTAGTAAAAAGAAAATTACTAGCGGTAGACGTACTTTAAGTAGTAGATATACCCGAGTGTCTCCGCCTCTGATATCGCTTAGTCAACTTTTTGAGGAAGAAATAGGTGTAGGTGCTCACGATATGGATTATGTAGAAGCTCAAAAAAATTATGGTATAGAAGAAAAAAATAAAGTAGATGCGGTTAATTAAAACGAAGATGATGAAAATATTGGTGAGACACCGGCAATAGGAAATGCTAATATTAGATCTGGATCGGTTAATCTCCCTCCCCGTCCTCCCCGTGCCCCAATACCTCATAAACCAACTAGTATTGCATGATAATTTTTTGAACGTATATCAGATATTGAGGTGCAATGCAATATTTGTCAACAAATATATAAGCATAAAAGAGGAGGCAAACAAAGGGATACAGGTATGTTAATGAGACATATAAGTGATAATCATGATAGAGAGTTAAAAATTGCAAAAGGTGGTGCGGATGTTGGTGGGCCAACACAAACTAGAATGGACCCAACAACCGGTTAGGTAATGAAGAAGTATAATAAATTGAGGGATCTAAAAGAAATAGCTAAAATGGTAGCTGTAGGTTGTTTTCCTTTTAGTTTTCCTTTTTCTGATGCCTTTATTCATTATATTCAAGCAATTTATAATCCTATGTTTAATGGTATTCCTAGAAGTACTTGTCGGGCCGATATTTTTAGACTTCATTCATATTATTATTTTTATTTATCAACATTGTTAAAAAATATTCAATGTAGAATGTCTCTAACTTCTGATCTTGATCGTGCTGTAAATAAAAATAATTATTTAATCATTACTTGTCACTGGATAGATAGTAATTTTGTTATGCAAAAACGTATTCTTACTTTTTTATATGATGAAGATCGTAAATATACTGGAGATTTTATTGTTGATTCGATTGCTAAAGTTGTTGAATTTTATGGTATCGAAAATAAAATCATATGTATTGCTTTTGATAATGTTTCTAACAACAAGACTGCTACGACAAAGTTAAAATCTAAGTTATCTCTGCCATTACCTGAAATTTTTCATGTTAAGTGTGCTCATATATATAATTTAATTATAAGAGACAGTCTTGACTTTTTGAGTTTTATATTGAAAAAATTCGGCTTGCCGTTGGTTTTATTCAAGGAAATAATCGAAGATCAAGAATTAGGGACTTTAAACTTAAATGTGAACAAAATGGATTTACACTAATATTGATGCCTGAAGAATGTAAAACTAGATGGAATGCTACGTATAATTTTTTTAAAAATTGTTATATATAGAGTTCCTATTACACTATCTTTTAACCAACATTGTCATTCTTTTGCTGATTCTGCTGATTGCATGCTACATGATTTTGATTGGGCTGTAATTAATGATCTTTTTAAGTTTTTACAAAAAATTTATATAGCTACAGTTGAATATTCTGGTGCTTATCATCCTACTGTTGGTAATATTTTGGCATATATAGCCGATATTTCTGCTTTGCTCAAAGAATATAAAAATAAAGAAGGTTACAAAGAAGCTGTTGGTACCATGTTTGCTAAATTTAAAAAATATTTTTTTTGATTCCCCCTATTTACTTGGTTGGTGCTATACTAAATTCGTGTATGAAATATACTACTATGTGCCACTTTAGTACTCTTATTTATTCTAACTTAGATATAAATACTAATAGTGATTCTGAACAAGTACAACCTGATTTGTGGACGGCTATGGGTGATGCGAACGCTTACATAGATAAATTATATAATTACTATGTTGATTTAGTTGATTTAGCTGTACCAACAAATATCACTCCGACTGTCGCTCCTCACCCTCCTGAGGAGCCATCATCTTCTAAAAGGCCGGCACATAGTGGTTTTCCTGATTCCTTTTATGATTTACCTTATTGGAACAGTGGTAAGGATGAAGCTTAGACATCAACTTATCGGGAAGAGCTTAAGTATTATCTTCGGTCGCTGCTAGAGGATCGCAGACGATGGATCAACACGTTGAATTGGTGGAGGAGTAATGAAACACAATATCCTGTGCTTTCAAGATTATCTAGAGATATCCTGAATGTTTCAATGTCAACCGTTGCATCGGAGAGCGCTTTTAGTCAGGGACGACAGTAGCTTGGAGACAACCAACATTTATTGGGAAGCAATGCAATAAATGTTTTAGTTTGCATTAGAGATTGGATTAGAGCCGAACGAAAAAAACAAGGAATAGAAGAAGAGCCGAACGATGAGCAGAAACTTGAAGAAATTATGACTTCATGGGAGAACTCAGCAGAATCAAGTCCAATGCATGGTTTTGCCTCCGTTGATTTTGACTATCCTATGCAAATTCCCGTTAATATTAACATGCATGAGTTGAAAAAAATGATACAAAATTTGTAGATTTTTCATCCATGTAAATTATAAATTTTGGATCATTTTGCAATAAATCAAATTCAACATTCATTCTCTCCTTAGTCCTTACTTCGTAATTTATTCCATGTAATGATTTAAATTGAATTTTTAGTTTAAATTTAATACTTAATTTTAATATATTACTAATTTACTTTAAAGTATTATTAATTTATTATATTAAGTAACATATGTTTTATTTAAATTACATATATTTTATATGTGTACGTATATATTGAATGGTACGTATATGTGTGTGTATATCTTCTATAAACATATATTTAACGTATAAATGTGTATATGTTTTATAAATTAGTATATAACTATATATATAATGTGTGTATATATTGTAGTATATTTTATTTATAGTATATATATATTGAATAGTACGTATATATGTGTGTATATCTTCTATAGACGTATATATTTAACGTATACATGTGTATATGTTTTATAAATTAGTATATAACTATATATTTAGTGTATGTATATATTGTAGTATATTTTATTTAAAATAGTACATATATATTGAATAGTACGTATATATGTGTGTATATCTTCTATAGAAGTATATATTTAACATATACATGTGTATATATTTTATAAATTAGTATATAACTATATATATAGTGTGTGTATAAATTGTAGTGTATATATATTGTAGTATATTTTATTTAAAGTAGTATGTATATATTGAATGGTACGTATATATGTGTGTATATCTTCTATAGACATATATATTTAACGCATAAATGTGTATATGTTTTATAAATTAGTATATAACTATATATTTAGTGTGTGTATATATTGTAGTATATTTTATTTAAAGCAGTACATATATATTGAATGGTACGTATATATGTGTGTATATCTTCTATAGATGTATATATTTAACTATACATGTGTATATGTTTTATAAATTAGTATATAACTATATATTTAGTGTGTGTATATATTGTAGTATATTTTATTTAAAATAGCACGTATATATTGAATGGTACGTATATATGTGTATATCTTCTATAGATGTATTTATTTAATTTATACATGTGTATATGTTTTATAAATTAGTATATAACTATATATATAGTGTGTGTGTATATTGTAGTATATATATTGTAGTACATTTTATTTAAAGTAGTATGTATATATTGAATGGTACGTATATATATGTGTATATCTTTTATAGACGTATATATTTAACGTATAAATGTGTATATGTTTTATAAATTAGTATATAACTATATATTTAGTGTGTGTATATATTTTAGTATATATATTGTAGTATATTTTAGTTAAAGTAGTACGTATACGTTGAATGGTACGTATATATGTGTGTATATCTTCTATAGGCGTATATATTTAACGTATACATGTGTATATGTTTTATAAATTAGTATATAACTATATATTTAGTGTGTATATATTGTAGCATATATATATTGAATGGTACGTATATATGTGTGTATATCTTCTATAGACGTATATATTTAACGTATACATGTGTATATATTTTATAAATTAGTATATAACTATATATATAGTGTGTGTGTATATATTGTAGTATATGTTTTATTTATAGTAGTATATATATTTAACTAACGTATAGTCGTATACACGATTACATGTGTAATTGTGCATACGTATTATGTGTATATATTTTTTAAATTCTAATGTAGTATATACTATATATATAGTGTATATATATTGTTTAACATATTTAAAATGTATATAGGTGGGTATATATAGTGTATATTGGCGAAAAAACTTTTTTTTTTTGCTTTTGATCGGATTTTTAATCGATTTTGACCGGATTTAGGTAGGTTGGACCGGGTTAGGTTAAGTGGGCCGGTTCAGGGTTGTTTTTAAAATTTTTACTGTTAGGCCCAGAATCGGACCGGCCTGTTAAAATAGGCCCGAATTCGGACCATCCCACAACCCGGTTAAATTTCACGAGCAGGTTTTGGGTTGACCCGGCCTGGCCCATTTAACACACATAGTTGACATGAGAGAAGATTTCTCAGTTTTGTGGTATTAAATTAAAAATAGATAAAATATTTTAAAATTATCTTTTAATGATGATTTTAAAAACATATCACGTATAAAATTGAAGCTAACAAACTGTCAAAAAAATATTTTTATTATAACGGATTAAAACTAAAGTAAAACAAAAAAGTTAAAGTGAAAAAAATATATACTCTCTCCGTCCCATTTTATTTGTCATCGTTTTCTTTTTTGTCCGTCCCAAAAAGAATATCATATTTCCTTATTTGGTAATTATTTAAAGACACAATTACACTTTTACCCTTATTGATCCCACTTATAAGGGTCCACTTAATTAAAAACAATAATAGTACATTGTTTTAATAAAGGATAATTTGGTAAAAAAAGCATCAAGTCTTTACTTATTTCTTAAACATCGTGCCCAGTCAAATGGCGACACATAAAATGGGACGAAGGGAGTACATAAAATGCAAAACTAACCGATCTATATTCTGTCATATAAGTTATAATTTGCTGATAAGAAGGTGTCAGTTGGATCCCCTTAAATTAGAGTAACTCCAGTAACTTTGCCATATTGGTGAAGAATCTAATCACACACTAAAGTAAAGGGTTCAAAGTACGTTTTTTATATTTTCGTGAAATTCTAATGTTAGAAACTCTTTCTTTTATTTTGTGTCTAGTTTCTAGGGCATTTAGTTTAAAGTAACAAAAGAGTTTGAAAATGAGGTGTAGGTGGCTCAGATCTTAATAATTGAGTGGAGGTGACAATTACTTTATTAGGGATTAAGAAAGTTGAGGAAGTTTTAAAATAGCCCACAAGTTTTTAAATTTACACTTTGATCCAAATGTTGGTTAATATAACAGAAAATGGAGGAAAAAAAGTTGTGTTTCTCTCTCTTCTCATCCGTTGTTGTTTTCTCTCTCTTCTCATCCGTTGTTGTTTTCTCTCTCTTCACAATTTTTGTTGTTCATTATTGCTACCGCTTTATTCATCATCTTTTGCTTCATTATTATCATCTTCTACTTTATTATCATCTCCATCTTCTTCTTGTCTACCATTGTTATTGTTTTTACCACTACTGCTGCTACTTGAATAATTTTTTAGGTTAAATTTTGTTTCGTACATCACTTTAGCATTACTTCATAGGTGACTTTGATAAGTAAAATTATAATTTTTAGTTGAATTTGTCATCTGGGTACACTGCTACTGCAGTTTTTTCAATAATGGATAGAAACCGCTCATGAATCTAACATAAGAGTCATCTGTTTAAACAGATCACTCATCTATTGCGATAGATGAGTCATCTGTTACAATGGAAGACTCATATGTTGGATTCATATTTATGGTTCTATATTGTAATACCTCGTACTTTTCCTAGCTTGAAAAGTTTTCCAAGAATGTTAAAAACTTTTTTTGAAAGATGAATCCACTTTTGTACACGTGGTATTTTCAAGATTTTCACTTTTTATCATGTGGGGAATCAAATAAGCTTTCAATCAATACCAAATTCGCCCAAATCCGACACCCGAGTGAAGAGTTAGAGCCCTTTTAGTGAGACAGTGTATCACCTGAGCCTTCAGTGCGTCGCGGAGATAGCTCAAATGGCAATTGTTAATTTTCAGTGTTGCTCCACGATAGTGGTGCGTCACACCAAACTTTCAGGTCATAGACAAGGATAGCTTCGCATCGCGCCACCATCCAATTTCTCATTTGTCACATTCCAGTGACTTGGCGCGATAGTGGCGCGTCACGCCAAGGATGAAAATCGAGAAATTTTCTCAGAAATTAAAGATGCGTCCAAGGTTAAAAGGGTCAATTTTCCACCCCTATATATACCCAATAACACGTGATTTAGTCACTCTTCACCTAAAATATACCAGTTTCTCTCAAGTTTCTCTCAAGAACAAGCTAAGATTTCTATTGGAAATTCAAATTCAAGAAGGTTTCACTGTCCATCTTAACGAAATCACAAACTAAGGTATGCATAGTGTTCATTCATGGACTCCTTTCGTCCATGAAGCCTAAGAATCTCTTTTCTAATGTCAAGATTTTAGATTTTCTTTATGAACTTCATGTTGGATTTATTTTGTTTATGTTGAGAATGATCAATTGAATTCAAATCCATGTTGGGTGATTAATGTTATGTGGAATTGATTTGTATAGATGTATATTCATGTGAACCTATGATTAAACCCTAGGATGATGAAATTAGATGTTGAATCATGATGTGTAATTGTTGTATAATGGTGTCTACATATATTATACCTATCAAGTGTTTGATTAAATGTCGATATGAAGGAAAAGTGCCCAACTAGCATGATATTATGAAATCCCCATGTTTGTACAAGTTTATGTATATCACATGTTTAATGAAGTGCTTCAATATATGAATTATGAATTGTGTTGTTAGTCATGTGTTCACGTATGTCATGCTATGTCAGTTTCTTTCCATCGAGTACTAGGGGTACCTGTACCCTACAATTTAGCTGTGTGACTACAGCCATGTCATGTTTTCATGATACTCTCAGTCAAGCTACGATCCATAGAACTCAGTCAGTTATGTGTCCGTAATCTCAGTAGTTCAGTAATCTCCGTAATCTCAGTATTTCAAGTAAGTCTTAGTAACTTCAGTATTCTCAGTCAGTCCTAAGATCTCAGTAGCATTCCATCAGTCAATAGAACTCAGTAAATTTAGTTCAGCTCCGCTAAACGATACCATCAGTTAATCAGTTTAGTTCAGTTAAATAAGTTTAGTTTAGTTAATCCGTTCAGTGTTTATTCAGTTGGTAGTAGCATTCAGCACCGAGAGAACCCAACGATAGGGACTAACCTATTATTCAGTAGAGGGTGTGATCTTTAGAACCAATCCTTGTATTCTAGAACTATGTAGCTAGCGTAGGTTCAGATGCACCCTACGCATTTAGGGATATATATACATCTCATTTGGGTTACTTACTAGGAGGGGTTGATGGAAGAGCTCCCTGTCAGTGAGGGTATACTCACAGCAGGTCTTTACCAGTGGCACAGTACTGACATCCTACCAGCTGGGGTTACAGGTTGGACCCCACTAGTTCAGTTTCGGGGTATGTCGGTTAGATGATCACTTCCCACAATTACTATTTCAGTCTCAGTCTCAGCCTCAGTAAAAGAACTCAGATAGTTCTTCAAATTTCAGGACTGTCAGATACAGTCAAACCAGATATAAAACAGAACTCAGATAGTTCCATAAGATTTAGGACTATCAGATACAGTCATTCATGTTATCCGTTATATCAATTATCAAAACTTATGTCATCAGTATTCATCTTCAAGACTGTCAAATACAGTCAACCAGACTAGTTCTTCATAATTAGAACTGTCAGACATAGTTATTTATGTATCAATAACATAGTATCAATCCCTCAGTTATCAGTAATTCTATATTATTAGTAAAACTCAGTAGTCAGAACTCAGTATTCAGCCCTAACACGATCTTAGTTATAGTTACGTATGCATGCATGTATTCTCATGTTCATGTTTCCTAGTCAATTAGTATTGTTCATGTATATGAACCTATTGCATTCAGCTTACCTCACTTGCATACCAGTACATTCAAAGTACTGGCGCATTTGCGCTATGGTGTCTTATACCATAGGTTTAAAAGCACGAGATCCAGAGAAACAGTAGCATCCCAGTTCAGCAATCAGAGTTAGCAGTGAGTCCTCATCCTTCGAGGACATGATGATTTCATTACTAATTCAGATTTTAGTTTATTTTAGTAGTTGGAATTAGTTGGGAATATGTCTCATCAACTTCTTATTCAGACAGTTTAAAGGCTTTCAGACTATAGCATGTTAGACAGTTATTTCAAATTTGCTTTGGTATTGTTATATCGTTTTCAGACATTGTTTATCAGATGTTCATTCAGTTTTGAACCTTATGGCCATTCAATTTATGTTTCCGCATTTTATGGTATATTATGTAGTATACAGGTATAGATATCAGTCATGGGTTAGTTTGTGGTCCTTCGGAATCATGAGTACCGTGTAGCGTTCCAGGTATCAGATTCGGGACATTACATATATAGTACCCATAACATGAATCGAACAGATGAGTCACATATGTTGCAACAGATAAGTTATCTGTTGTAATAGACTAGTTATTTGTTGCATCAAACTAGTTCTTTGTTGCAACAGACGTGTTATCTTTTGCAATTGAGGAGTAATCTGTTGCAATAGATGAGTAATCTATTTAGAACAACATAAAATAAATCCTGCCACAAACCCAACAGATAACTAATATGTTTCAACAGATGGTTCATCTGTTGAAAGAACTCAAAACTCTTGCTATTGCTACTAGATTATAAATTATTCTTTATGTTCAATCGTCGACATGTTTGTTGAGAAGAAGAAATGGACAGAAACATAAATTTTTCATCAAACCAAAATAAAATACATTAGGTAGGTAGATCGAAAATAAATAAAAATAAAAATACATACGCTAAAAGAAAAAACATAACCTAATTATTATTATTATTATTATTATTATCATCATCATAATCATCATCATCATCATTATTATTGCCAGCCAACCAATCATCAACCGACAGCAGCAGGGCCTTCCTCAACCTGCAAATCTCTCAGAGCATCCTTGCTCTCACGGTGCCCAACTCTCACTGCAGGTCATTAACCTGCCTCTGAAGTTCCTGTACAGTGTCTCGCAGAATAATAATGTCCTAAAAAGGATCAAACATATCTAGAACACACATTAATTGACAAAAAATGTAAAAAATAAGTAAAGAAAAGAGTCAGAATGTAATACAACGTATACTACCAATTGGGTAGATTTACACAAAAAGAAAGAAAAAAACTTACCTGGGTTAGGGAAAAGGTATCTGGTCTTTGAAGAGAAAGGGTTGAAGATGTAATATGAAAGACAACATGCAAGAAATAAATAGAGTATAGTAGAATGAATGAGAAAAGAGAGACCTTTTTATAGAGGATTAAATTTGAATAAGTTAGGCAAAAAGACGCGACTGTTCACCTCCATTTTATTAATTATATTCAAATTGGTGACTTTTTTATTACTGTGAAAAGTTATGACTTAATTAAATCAAGCCGGTGAGTTTTTTATTATTGTGATAAGTCATGACTTTCCAACTTATTATTATTAATTAGTTCTTAAATTTAAATAACCTTTTTCTAAATTAAATAATTGAAGACTTCTCACCTTTTCAATAATCATTTCTTTTAATAAAATAATATCCATTTTTATTGAGTTGTGGCAACAGATTGTATATTTGTTGCATCAGATAACCCATCTGTGGCAATAGATATACCATCTGTTGCAACAATTCGACCATCTAGTGTAACAAATAATCTATCTGTTGCAACATAGAATCTATCCTTTTCAATAATCATCATATACTTCCATTAATCTAAATTGGTGACTTTTTTATTATATAAATTAAAAAAATAGATTTAAAAACAAAAATGTGTAAAGTAACTATTTGTCGTCTATTAATATTAACATCAATTATACAAATCAAATAACCATTTTTTACGGTTATAAATTGTGTTTATCATTTATTTTCTTATTGTTTTTTGTGAAAAGAAATGACTTAATTAAATCAAGATAGTGACTTTTTTATTATTGTGACAAGTCATAACCTTTCATCTTATTATTATTAATTAGTTCTTAAATTTAAATAATTTTTTTCTCAATTACATAATTGAAGACTTCTCACATTTTCAATAACCATTTTTTTTAATAAAATAATAACCATTTTTATTGAGTTTTGGCAATAGATTCTATATCTGTTGCATCAGATAACCCATCTGTGGCAACAAATATACCATCTGTTGCAACAATTCGGCCATCTGTTGAAAGAGCTTTTTTTTATTTTTTCTAACAGTTGATTCATCAGACACAATAGATAGGAAATTTGATTCATCAGCTGTTTTGAATGTGTTAAACAAAAAGTCACGACTGTTCATCTCATTTTTAACAATCATCATACACCTTAATTAATCCAAAGTGGTGACTTTTTAATTATATAATAAATAAATTAAAAAAAATAGATTTAAAAATAAAAATGATGAAAAGTCACGACTTGTCACCTATTTAATATTAACATCAGCTATTCAAATTAAATAACCATTTTTTTACGGTTATAAATTGTGTTTATCATTTATTTTCTTATGATTTATTTACAAATGGTTTTTCATATTAAATAATAGAAAAGTCATGACTTTTCACCCTCTCAATAACAATAACCTTTTTTTATTAATAACTGTTTGATGCAACATATGATCCATCTGTCGCAATATATTAAACATCTGTTGCAACATATGGTCCATCCGTTGTCATAAACGCTCAATCCCTATCTCCAACCGCCGACATGTTGAGAATAAGGAATAGACAGAATAAAAATTAAATACTAAGCAAGAATTAAAAATTCAAAGTCGACCAAACATATATTTTTGAATCCATTATATAGAAATAGATAATAAAAAAATAAAACATACATTAGGTTCCTCTCTTAGATAGATCCAATATAATAGAAGAAAATACATACGCTAAAAGAAAAAATATAACCTAATTATTATTATTATTATTAAAATATTATTGTCAACGGACAATTATCATCTGGCAGCTGTAGGGCCCTCCTAAGCCTTGCTCTCATGTCGTCCAACTCCCACCGAAGTTGATGAATCTCCCTTTCAAGTTCCCATAAGGAGTTGCACAGAATCACCTTGTCCAAATCTGGATCAGACATATTTAGAAGTAGAGTAGATTGAACAAGTAAGGAGGGACCTATTTATAAAAAATTGATTTTGAATGAGTTAGTAAAAAAGCCACGACTGTTCACCTCTTTTTTAATAATTACATCCTTTAATTAAATAAAACTATTGACTTTTTGAATATGTAAATTAAAAAAATAGATCTAAATACAATATTTTATCTTTATTATATTTCAGAAAGAAAAGAAAACTACGTTAAAATAAATCTAATAGATGGGTAATCTGTTGTAAAATATATTCTATTTGTTTGATAATTTATAATATATTAACAATCTATTGAAACAGATGTATATATTTGTTTGATTATTTTCAATAGATAAGTGATATGTTGCAACAAATTGATCATCTGTCGTAACAAATGTCTATAATTGTTTAATAATTTTAACAGACGTGTCATCTGTTACAACAGGTAAGTCATCTGTTTATTTAAATTAAGTCATAGATGGGCTAGGAAGAATAAGATGCATGCAAATGGATGGATCCACTTTCATGTGTTGGATTTAAGTATTACTCATAAGGTCATCGAGACAACACACATAAAGTACAATAATTTTGTGAATGCAGTTTTTAACTGATTAAGCATTGATCATTAAAACAAGATCCTGTATTGTACAGTTAAGTTTGATAGGTTCAAATTGATAAGGATGAGGGGCCATGAAGATGGTGTTGATACCCTATTACGAATTAATGACGGTTGTTGCTCATGTTTATGCGTGTCAATTTTGAGAAGGAATTAATATTTGGTTTCATTGCAAAGATCCAATAGCGATAAGGGTGCATCGGACTTTGAGAAGGCCTTCGAAGCCTCCCACTACAGCAAACAAGAATGAAACACCAATAGAAATTCTCTTGTCCCAAATTTATATGGATGGGTTGATCGAGAAGATAATTATACACCAAATAGAGCCGTAGGAGAATACCTGCGACAAAAAGGGGAGTTGATGAAAAACTATATCATATGAGAGCTAATTGAAGAGAACATATAAGGTAGCAAGGAAATTTAGCGAATCTGACCGATGAAATTGACTTAAAACATGAGAAATCTGAATCAACTGCAAATATGAAAGTGTATCCAGTAATGAAAATTCATATGTTGTCTCTCTCATAGAAAAATACTGTAGTTGGACACTTTGCAGGGGAACTGCGACTAGTTAACGTGGTCAAAATGATCACCTACATAGAAAATAACAGATCACTAAGAAAGTAGCTTTGCGAACACTGAGGGTTGAAATAATGTACAGTAAGTCAAGAAAACTTGCCCCAAGAACAACTGAAGTTAAACTAACAAATCAAGTCAAGGCGAAAATTTCTAAATTTTGAATTGTATCTCATGCCTTCTTGTTTGTGGTTCTGATTAGGTCCACTACTATTGAACTGATCAAAATCACAAACAAGATTGAAAGACAGATTGAGTATAATTACTCTCTTAGCAATATAGATGTAATTGACTGTGTTTTCTTGCCTTAGCACGCTTTCAATGTATCTTGAAGAAAATCAGATGCTTGTTGTAGTATGCGAATCCCGTGTAGTTGCTAGAGCTCTTGAAAATTATCAAATAGATGAAAATGTAAATTGCACCAGTGTTTTTTACATATTAGCAGCTAAGCATGGAAAAGCACTGCTACAATGTAAATTCCATGAAATAAGCATCCAATTTTATTGTGCCAAAGCACAATATTGGGCAATATCTTGATTTGCCAGAGGATAATAAAATTAGATGCTTATTTCATGAAATTTACATTGCACCAGTGCTTTTCCATGCTTATCACTACAACAAATTTCATTATCTATGACAAATTATTTTGTCACATAACCTCATATTTCGTCATAGAAAATATTTTGTGAAGAAAAAAATCATCAATCTTTCGTCCCTAAACATGGGTCTCTAAAAGTAATTGAAGACAATTTAATATTTTATCGTTAAATAAATCTTGTTAACTATAAAATAAAATTCCGTTCCAAATGTGGAGTATTTATGATGAACTAATTTGTCACAAATAGAGTAAAATGTTGTAGCTAAAAACAACGTAACGTCGCTAAAAGAATGCTTATTATCGACAAATATAATTTGTCACTAACTTTAAATTTGGTTAGTGACGATATTGTCTGTCTCTAAAAGCATGGATAATTTGTCACTAAAAGAATGTGATTACGTCACTAAAAGGTACCTGATTTGTGTACGAAAGAAAAATTTCGTCTTTAAATATATAAATTAGTGACAAACTTTTCTTATCTAGGAAATGCAACAATATTGTAGTTAATAACTATTTGTGTCGCGCTATTACTGACAAACTAATTCGTCACTATATGTCTATCTTAAAATCACTGTCGAGCCATTTTGAAGCTAATTTAATTTGTACGCCTCACAAGCTTATAAGCACAATTGTTGTTTTCTATATAATTTGAATATGATAAGAACAACAGTAGGAGTCATTTAAGTTTCAACAAATCATTTGTAATTAATATTAATAAATGAATTCTTGTATAAATTTCTCAAACAGTACCAATATTCTAAAAAAAAAAAACCTTCTTACAAATGAGATAAAACATGTCTAGAACTTAATAAAAGAATCATATTAACTCTTGTTTTATTAAGGTTGGCCCGAAGGGAAACCTCAATCATTATCTATTTATCATCATTTCCTTTCCATCTTTACCTCCTGAATTTCAACACTAACTTCACTCCATGGTGTACAAGTCAGATCACTTTATTCTTTAAAATGGATCTGCAAATAAAATTAAGGCAGTTAACTATTATATCAACAAACAAAAATCAAGTTAAAAGTACGGGAATAGAACTTGACTTAATCTTTAATAACTTCTAAGGGCACCTGTATAACCATCATTTGCGCTCATTAATTATTCATATAGAAATAAGAAACCCATTTGAGAGGCAGAACGTATGAAAAAGATAGCAACACAAGTAAATGAATTAAGCAACAAAAATAAATCTTTCCATAAACATAGCAAACAAAAAATTTATATTGAGGGACTACAATAGGTATGTTGTTGTAGACAAGTGGCAAAATAGCAAGTGACATTAAACCTATTTGTCATAAGGTTTATGACTTTTTTAAGGATCCACTTTCTCAAATCAATTGAGTTGGAAAGTAGAAGAACATGTTTGTAGTTTTGATGATTGACAAATAAGAACCTGGTTTATTACTTGCTGTCTTTTGTATGTTGTATCATGTGAACCAGGTTCCAGAACAGGTGACGTGAATACACAAGGAAATCAAGTACAAATAAGAAAGATTGGATCCACAAAATAAAGAAGAAAATAAATAAAAGAGCAAGAAGGAAAGAATGGAGCAAATAAAGAAAGAAATAAGAGCAAAGAAGGAAAGAAATAAAAATAAGAAATAGAGTCTAAAGAGGAGTCAAAGTTTCCTCATATGATACAATCTCATCATAAGGAAAGGAATCACATATTTTCTCATAGGAAACCAAGTTCCATTTGGAGAAGGAGTCCAATTCCGTGATATTCTAGGCCATGACAAATCTCTAGCATATATATGGAAAAAAGATCATTGAGAGCCGCACCTATTGCATATCCACAAAATTAATCATCTTCAGAGCAATAGCCATCAAAGCAAAAACTGCAGGAGTTCATCACAGCAAAATAGAAACCTGGTTCATAGTTTTTGTTCGAGTTTATACTACTTAATGCTGAAGTGTAAGAAGCTTAAGGCTAGAGTTAGTAGTCGTTGTTGAGTTCATCAGTTGGAGTAAATTAATGAGTTTCGAGTCTGTAATAGGATAGATTCTGAGTTGTAATCTTTTCTATTATTGAACATTATTTAGTTGTGAGTGTGAATAATAAGAAATGGGTTTGACTTCTTATTCGTGGGGTGTTATATCAAGAAGCGGATTTGACTTATTGTTTGTGAGGTGTTGTAACAAGAAGCGGGTTTGACTTCTTGGAGTGCTCATAAAGTGGGTAGAACAATTGGAGTAAACAATAGAGTTGTGAGTTAAGAGTTAGGTTCTAGGATTGCGGGACTGTAATCTTGAATAAAGCTCTTTGAAATTAGTGGAGATTGGTGGTGAAATTCTACCCAGTGCAGGTCGTGATTTTTTACTCCCTTGAGCAAGGAGTTTTCCACTATAAATTTGTGTTGCACTTTATTTTAATGTTTGTTGTTTACTGTAATTTCTAAGACCAGGTTCCTACAAATTGTACAACTAGTATATCCTACCATATTTCCTGATTTCTAAAGTAATATTTACAACAACAAACCTAGTAAAAATAAAAAAATAATGTTACAAAAAAAGTAAAAGTTATGCCTTTTATCTAATAACAAGGTTCAGACATGGCCTCTTAAATTTTTGGATCACAACATTCACATTAACATACAGATACAAATAAAAAAAATTTCAAACTTAACTGCAATGTGAAAGAAAGGAGAAGAACGAAAAGGGTAGCAAATAAAACAAAAATTGAGGAGGATAGGAGAATCAAAAGGAATTGCTGAAAATTATCTGGATGGATCAAGTTCCAACTGATTTTAAGAGAATGTAGCAAAGAAACAAAAGAATACAAAGGGAAAAAAAGATAGATCTATCTTGGCTTTCTGCTTCTCCAAATACCCATGACACCCGAAACAAATGAATACTAGTTTCTAGTCCGAAAACTTTAAAGCTTGAATAAAAAGAAGAAAAAAAACACAAAAGAATCTATTTAGAAGTCGAAATTTAAGAATATCATTATTAATCTAACCCGTAAGCCTGAATGCACTAGATATTGTGTAGAAGCAAAAATTCACCAGATTTTGGGGAGAATGTAGCAGATACATCAAAGCAACAAAAAAAACTAATTGTAATAGCGCACTAAGTGTTTGGGAAAATTAATTGAAAGTGGAGGGAAGGGTTACCGCCTATATTTTCCTACTAATTCGGTAAAGAATACTTTTTTTTTTTAATTTGTTAATTTAATTTTAATTTACACGAAATTTAAGAAAACTGAAATTTTCTCTCATTTAGATTTAACATGGATTTTAAGGAAAGTAAATACTTTATTTTATTAGATTTTTATTTACACAATATTTTAGAAATTTTGGGTAAACAACATAAATTCCGTCAGTTTGAAGCTTAATTACCGAAAATTTTGATATTTTCATAATTACTGAAAATACTGAGTTTAGATCTATCGAGATACATAATTAGGTCCCGATACATCCAACGAAAAAATATTTTTTTCTTTCTAAAGATACATAATTAGCTTTTGATACATATTTTCATATTTTAGGTCTTTCAAGATACATGATACATCTGATGAAGATACATTTTTTTATTTGTCAAAATACATAATTAGCTTTCGATATAGTTTCTTTTTGATTTGAGACTTATCGAGATACATAATACATCTAATAAAGATACATTTTTCGTGTAAAGATTACATGATTAAATTGATATATTTTTGCGATTATGAATCTATCAAGATCATAATTAGCTCTTTGATACATCCAACAAAGATACATAATTAATTGAAAATTTTAAAATTACTTTGTAAGGATGAGGCTTTGTGTAAATATGGTAAGTTAAAGTGTATATTTATGTTCTTTTTATCTGATTGTGGTTTAGCGTGAAGTTTATGAAAGTAAACAAGATTTTTACTTGAATCTTGTAATTTAAATTAAAGATATGATGAATCTATCAAAATATTTTTAATCTTCTAATATTTAACATTTGATAAGAAAAATTAAAATTAATGAATTATCAAAAAAGAAAAAAAATATTATTTTTTAAACGAACTAAAAAGAGAAGTAAGGAAAACAACTTAAAACAAAGGGAGTAATAAATTTGAAAAAACATAGGGTAGAAAATTAAGAATTATCAAGATAAAAAGATATTAGGTAGTCATGAAAATGTGTTGGATTTATTTTATATTTTATTTTACACATTAAATTTAATATAATATCCACAAAAATGCGGCTATATATAGTAAAATTTGTATTGACAAGATAATAATCAACGCAAAAAAATATTGAGTGTTATAATTTCTATGAATGTCCTTATTCAACATTTTCAATGTAAAATTCAAAAAGGTTTTGGCTTGATCTTGAATAAGATCTTGATTTGAATTTGATCTGACTCATCGTAGACACTTTGGTGACCACCACAAACAATAATTCTCCCACAACAAGCAAATTTGATCTTTAACGTCTTGTAGGGGGTGCGGATAACTTGGGTAACTTAAATAGATCTGTTATTGGTCTAATGGATCTATTTTTGTTTGTGCGTGGATATTTCTTAACTTCTCTAATCATTTTTATTTTTAGTTTATTTATTTTAATTTTATTAATGTTCATATCTTGGGGGGTGATTGGATGATATTTGATTAAATGCTTTACTGTAATATTCTTTAGTTTTTTCTCTTAGTCTTTGTAATTCCTGTACATTATTTTGGCGGCTAAATATTCTATATCTTTTATTCTAAAATATTCAATTAAATTCTCTTTCATAAGTATTTCTGTTAATCTTATTTCTTTCATATCTTGCGTCCAATATTTTAAATACTCATAGTCTATCATTTTATCCTAAAGTAGTTGTGATACTGCAAATTTCTTTGTAATAATTTATTCTAATTGTACTATATCTGGTATTAAATTCTAGGTTATCTATTTCGTTAATTATCCGGTCTTTTTCGTCTATGAATAATTCCATGTCTAAATCATATTCTAAACTACTTTTTAATTCTAGTTGTTTTATGGTTTTATTTATCCAAATTAATCTTTCTTTTAATTGGTATCTTCCTTTTCTAAACTGGTTTCTATAGTTAATTTCTTCGTATAGCCAACTTTGTTTTTCTCTAACTCTCTGAATATATTCAAGCATTTTTAATCTGTATAATATCCATCTGAATAATAACTGTCTGAATTATTTCTATCATAAAAATCTATATTTTCTAATTCATCTTCTATCCAATTAGTACTTAGTAACTCATCTTCGTAATCAAATATTTTTTCCCATATTTTTTTCTTTATGTTTTCTAATTCTAAGTCTTTTATGATATATAAAACTAGTATCTTAGTTTCATCAGATATATATCTTGTCATATTATCCATATTATGCTTAGGTTTCTACGAATAACTTGGAATTGGATTCTAGTAATTAATTGCTTTATCATAGTATTTATTAGTTGTTTGTTTTAATCTTAATAAATCCTCTGTATTTTTATTAAGGAATTCTATATATTTTATATCTTTAGTTCTCATATATTATTCTA